>NC_092239.1:1518319-1660819 GCF_036320965.1 Panulirus ornatus
GGGACCCCCCCCCCTTCCTCTCCTCCAAGCGGCCTCCCTCCTGCGCTCTCCTTCCAGTTAGTGACCTTAACTTCCAATCCTCCAGAAGGCTTCCCGCCTCTCTGCTACGCCTCAGAATATTTTTCGATCTTCCTCCCACAATTAAACTGCCAGCAATTGTTACCGAGTGCTACCTCAACCGCCTACGTTACACTAAGTTCTTCTTTTATAAATAGTTCCTCCTCGCACCCCAGAAAAAGTCTCCACCGTCTCCTCTCATCTCCAACACTCACTCTACCCAGCTATGGTGGAAGCTTAGGCAAAGAAAAAAAAGAATCTTTGTATAAAAGGCAAGAGGAGCTACATTTTCGTCGGCCATTACGAGAGGCGCGTGTTGAAAGGCTTGGGTGTCTTGTTGCCTTATTATCTCTCTCTCTCTCTCTCTCTCTCTCTCTCTCTCTCTCTCTCTCTCTCTCTCTCTCTCTCTCTCTCTCTCTCTCTCTCTCTGTGTTGAGTATCATGCTGGCAGAGCGAGAAGCGTCTCGCCTACCACAGACCACCTCCAGCCACCACACGCTGTGTCGTCACTCCTTGAATCTTCAAGCCCTTGGTCTCCTGAACACACTCTTTCATATACTTACCAGCTGGTGTTACATATCTGACTTCGCTGCTTTCTCTCGTGTATTCCCCCTAATCCCTCCTCCCTCCTGAGGTGGCGTCTGTCTCAACTGTAACTTAGCTGAATCTATGTCTCTCTTTCCTCATGAAGTATTTTCTGATGACGTCTTTCCTTGTTTGATTTCCTTATTGCTGAGTATCATTACCTCTTACTTCTCCATGACATCCTCTTCCTCCTTCAACCCCACAACCTACCCCTCCATCTCCTCTCCTATATCCTTCTCCTCCTCCTCTTCCTTCCCCTCCTCCTGCTCCTCCTCCCCTCCTCCAGGCCGTAACACACAGCGGATATTAATAACGCAGGCACCTGGCATCCTGGCTGTCATCAAGGTGAGTGCATCGCGGACACGCCAGACTTTAAATAACAATAGTTGCCAAATCTCTCATCGTCACTGCAGAGGAAACGTTATATTTATCATGCAATGATCATGTTGACACCAGAGGCATAACAAAGGGAAGGACTTACTTTGCTTCTCATTTTACTGGGTTCGTCTGTGTTACATCTTAGTATGATGACTCTGTGTATAACCGTTGAAGGATCTTTGTCTTAGATATATAGATGAGTCTTGTAATGGCCTCTGTGGCTCTACTATACCCTGACAGATGTTGTATTAAGTCACACTAGTTGCTGTAAAATATTCCAGTTTGATATTCATATATGTTAATGTGCTTCACGTAAATCATTTGCCGTTATTTCCACCTTATGAATTAAATCTAATTCATGAATTGTTCGTTGATAATTCATTCCAGGTAACAGTGACACTAATATATTGTGGGTATGATTATAAACGTTTGGTTTTCCATGTGTCATTACTGCATCAGCAAAGACTATGTTCCACACTCGTGTTTATGCATGATGGTCTCTCTGCAGCTTTAGTCTTCATCATTCATCTTATAGATATTTTAACCCAAAGATTATGAGATTGTTTGACGTTTGATCGTAGGATGTGAAGGTACTCGTGTGGGAAATATGGCAAACGTCCAAGACACGAGGAAGACAGTCTTGCTCCAGCACCACACCGACCTTGAGCTGGTGGTAATCTTCAGTAATCTTGATCTGTTACATTCGTCCTGCACGAGGAAGCAATTCGTCAGTCAGAGCGACATACGTGTAACAATTCCTCCCATTAATTGTATTTCTCGCTGGTGTCAAGATTGGATTTCGCTCCGAGTCCCATCTGGGGAGACATTCCCGCGTGGAGCTCCCGACGTCTTCCGGCCACTGCGTCATGTTAACATGATCTGTGCACCTGAGTTACCACTCGCATCAAATACTCGTGACCTGTGCTTCCTTAACTCATGTCAAAGATAATTTCACTCTCCTTACATCATGGTGGATCAAATAACTACAAGTTGACATGCGTGTAGGATGCCTAAACCCTACCTTGTATTACGTGTGGAACGATAGTTTAGGTGGAATGTTGTCATGATCACAGGTGGAATGATAGTTTAGGTGGAGTGTTGTCATGTTCACTAGTGGAACAATTCAGCTGTAGTGTTGCCAAGTCCACAAGCGGAACAGTGCAGGAGCATTGTTACCAGCGATGTTCACAGGAAGAGTGCAGGTGGAGTGTTCACACGTTGTTTCCATGTTCATGGGTGGACCATTGTAGGTGGAATGTTGCCCTGTTCACAGGGGTGGAACACTACTCATGGCCTCTATAAGTGGAGAACAAGAACACATAACCCACCAATGAAAACATGCAACAAAAGTCTGATATTATTCTGCCTCACAGCTTGACACTTGTACTGCTGGTGAGACCAGAGTAGCGCTAACTGGTTAACGTATGCTAATGTGTAGCACTGACTCATTAAGTTGAACCAATGTGTACCAATAACTTGCAATCATCACAAGTGTGTAGAACTAGCTTTCTAACTTCCTCTAATGTGTATCGCTAACTCGCTAATTTGCCCTGATATGTAGCTCTAACTTCCTCTAATGTCTAGCATCAATTTGCTAACTTAGTTCTAATGTATTTATCTCCTTTTATGCATTATATACGTCTTGAGACTCCCTGTCCCAGGCTCTGTCTTGCTGTGTGTGAATCACATATAACATGAGTAATGCATTACCACATCCACCATCATAACCACCACACCACCACTACTACTACCACCACCGCCTACCACTACACACACACACACACACACACACACACACACACACACACACACACCAGCCTGGCCCTACCTGCCAATTTCCGTGCTGCTCCTTCCTTCATCATCAGGTTATTTTGATTTCCTCTTCCTCTCACCAGCAGCGCCTCCCTCAGTCACACCATCATCACAATGTCTCCTCATTTTTTTTTTTCATTCCTTTACCCTCATCATTTTACAGCCGCCCCCCCCCCCCCCCCCCCCACATCCATCCCTCCACCGTCGTGTCTGGTCTACACCGTCCCTCCAACATTGTACCAACAGCCCTCCACTCTTCCCTCCATAATTTTCACCATCACGAAAAAATCTCAACAGTTCACAGACACTTTAGATCCCTATCCTTCCCTCTCCCCTCCTCTCAATCTATCACAGTTTTCCTACAAACACAGCCTCTATCCACTCTCCCCATTTTCTCTGCTTCCTCTCATATATCATTCCTGCTTTCCCTTTTCCAAATTATGTGAATTACTTGCTTTTACTCGCACCAATTTTCGCATAGATGCATTTTGCAATATTTTTCGGCAAGTCTGATTGCAATCTGTGTCAAGAGAGGGATGAAATGTTTCATTTTGAACAGAACTACTGGGAAGTCGTGAGCGAATTCAAGTGGAAGGAAACGTACGTAATGCATGACCTTCATACTGATGCAATCGTCTGTGAAACTTGTACACAATTTCCAGCATAAGAGAAATAAAGCTACACTGAAAACACTTGACATATCTGACCCCAGAATCCTGTGTTTGGTTCAGCTCTGCGTGTTGACCAACAGGAAGATAGACTCAAATGTTCATTGTTATTCTGAAATGAATCATGGTTGCGCTTAACAAAATTGCACATGTCGTTCCCCGACCTACAGAGGCTGGTACACCTGTCGGACCCGAATCGCTTGAGGTTTCTAAGCTTGTTGTGTCTCGAACTGCTGAGATTTCTATACCTGTCATGCCCCGAATACTCCGCCCACCGCATTTCCACCTGCCTTTCCCCCACTATATCAGCTTCAACGTCTTCTGTCTACCCTCTACTCCCCCAGCCTCCCTCATACCCAGACTTGCAGCTTCTCCTTCTCCCCCACATTAATCGTGTCTCAGCCACACTATCCTTCCAACCATCCTCCACCCTCTAACCATCTTCCGCCCACCTCAACTAGATTTACGCGCTCCACCACTCATCAACGTCCCGCACCCCTGACAGCAGCAGCACACACCTGCTACTTACCACCCACCCAGAACCTGTTCCCCACCCGCCACTCATCATCCCCACCCGCCAACCACTCACCTACCCACTACTCACAAAATTTCAAAGCGTCCCGCATAGAGCTGACCTCTAACCCAGTTGTTCCCTCAACAGCTTGACCTGCCGTGTTTCATGAATGTAGTCGACACTTCATCTCAGCTGGCTGACCCCGAGCATAGTTTTACCTCTGCTGAACTTGTTAGTGTCTTTCCTCCTCTGGTGATATCCTGTGAGTCTTCTTGCCATATTGCTGACCTTTTGCTCTTCTTTCCTTAAAATTTGTGACAATTTTTGTCCGCCTCTGTTCGTCCCAAGCCCCAACTTTTGTGCAACATTCTCAGTTCCTTTTTGTATTCTTGTTCTCCTCTCACACATTTCCTCAATATTTGCTCTTCATTCCAGGAAATCTATCGTCAATTTTCCGTCCTCTTTCTCAACTGCTGTCAACCTTTACCTTCCTTTATTGGTCCTTTTGTCAACTGGATCCGTCTCTTACACCCACTTTGTCAGTTTGGTAGGATTTTATTTCTTTACTTTTTACTTTTTCTCCCTCTGAAAGCATCATATGTCCCGCGCTATTTTTCCTATGCTTCCTTCTCTTTCCTTTTACCAGGCAGTGCCTGCTGTATTACCTTGTTGTCACCAGCGAAACTCTTCTGTTCTATCCACGAATTCTGCTCGCACAGACTATCCCTGCTGACACCACCTGACACTTCCTGACCTCTCCACATTCTTCCTGGTATTTCCTTATCCCTGCTGACTACTCTGACCCCCTCACTGAGTCCTATCCCTGCTGTCTACTTATCCCTGCAGACACCTGCCAACCCCTACTAACCACAGTTGACCTTCCTTTATGTTTCTTCACCTCAAGGTAAACCAAAGGTGCGACAGAAAGAAACTAAAGCCATGACAGACGTACACCTAAGATATGACAGAGGTAAACCAAAGCTTCAGAACACAGACTTTACTTGATGATCTTACAACAGCGACTGGAGTCTCCAGAACCGAATCAGTTAATGATTGTACGATAGTGGCAAGATATGGAGGACTCCATCCTTCACTGGATATACGTGGCAGGGATGGAGGAAGTAAAATGGAAAACAGGGAAAGAGATGGAAGGGTGGAGTGAAGGACGCTTTGAAGTGTCGGGATTTGAACATTCAGGAGGGTGAGAGGCGTACATGGGCTAGAATATCTTAGTGCGACGTGCTTTCATGGGCTGAACTGTGGCATGTTAAACAGTCAGGAAAAACCACGGATTCGGTGTATGAGGCTTGGCTGTGGATGGTGGTGTGCTCTGACTTCAGTACGTCATACATGACAGAGAGAAAATGTGAGCAAATAAGGCCATTGTTTCACATGTTCCCGGTGCAGCCTCGCTAAAACAGAACGGAGGACAAGCGTGAGAGAAAAAGAAAGAGAAAATGGGAAACGGGAAAGAACGATAAAGTAGTTTGGATCATGATACTACTTAGTACGCAGAATATTATACTTCACAGATCATTATCATTACAGTCACTGAAGAAGACATGTAAAATGCATTATGAGTTAAAGTTTCTGTTTTGCTTCCATCTCACACTAATTATGATAATCTTCCAAAGTTCACATTTCCTCATAACCTTTAACCTTCCAAGATGATTCCTGAGCTGATGAACAAATCCTATAAGAACCGACTAAATATCTTGAATCTATTTAGCTTAGAAAAGAGAAAGTTAAGAGGTGATCTAATCAGTTATGCAAAATTATGAAAGGCTTTGATCATCTTGATCTAAAGAAACAACTTAAGACTTGATTCATCTGATTTTCACACGTAGTTATAGATACGAACTCGTGGGCAGTTTTACCTCGAATGAGGCGAAGCACATTTTCTTCGATAGGATTGTTGACATGTGGAATAATTTGCCTATTAGAGTGACTACAAGCAGCGCTACAGATGCGAGTAACAATAGACTTGATAGATATTTCGCTTCAAGTCCGCTGCTTCTTACCTGCTTCTCTCTGGTCATGATGACAGTTTGCTGGGGATCGATCGTTCTTGCTTCATCTGTATGCTCTCCAGTCTTGACCACACGGGTCTGTGAGGTTTTACTTACCTCTGTCACAAACAGCCTTGAAAGGACCCAGTGGTCTGTTGCTGTTTGAATTCCTCCCTTGTATTCCTTTGTATCATACTTACTCACACTTATCTATCTTCCCGTGTAACTAGTTCTCCCTTCCTCGTCCAGCTCTGGTAAGATAGTTTCTCTGTATTACCTCTACTCTCCCCACGCTCTCTAGTTTAACCTGTCTGTGTCTACAATTATCTTCCCTCTCCGTAACTCGATTTCTCAAGCCTCTAGAACCCCGTGGCCTCTAAACCTGCAACTAGTCTCTAGATCTTTGTCCTTCCACACCCTGGCCCTTTGCCAGTTTTCCTTAAGCACCCGCTCTACCCACCCTTCAACTCTGGCACTTTTCCTGCGTCTTTTTCCTGTCAATAATTGTTTGTATCCTCCAGCTTTCCTCTGTCCAGCTTTCTGAAGCTTAACGCCGTCCTTGCATCATCACATTTTCCCTCATCTATCCCTTTCCCCATCCATTTTCCCATTCCGAAGTCCCGCTCCCCTCTCACTTTTATTCACTGGCCAGGTCCCCTCTAGGTTCTCCCTGTACTAGCCGCCCTTCCCTAAACCCGCCCTGATACCGCCGCTCTAATACTATTTCCTCGCCATCCACTCCCGTTCCCTCACTTCCCTGTATCACTCGCCTGAGAATTACCTGCTGTCTGTTCTGACGTTTCATCTGCGACTATTTCCAGAGCATCGGTAGAGGCCGAATGTTAGAAGGAACAGGATCAGTCGCAACGGCTGGAATAGAGGTTGTTACCAAGAGAAACAGTAACAGTAACAACAGGAAAGGTGTAGCTTCTGCAACAGGAGCAGGAACAATAAAAGAATATCACTGGCGCCTGAGAACGATTAGCAGTAGTAGCAACAATACCAACATAAACAACAACATGGGAAGGAACAGTAGCTGCAACAGGACCAGAGACAGAAGCAGTAACAAACAGCAGTGGTATGTGTTGCTGAAGAGCAGGAGAGGCAGTAACAACAGCAGCCACATAAGACGTTTTACTCTTTTTCTGGTTGTGGTCAGCCAGCTGGAGGACGTGTGAGTGGAACCCATACTGTGGGTTCGAAAATATGAGTTCATACCCCAGTCGACCTTACCATTGACTGACAGAGAAAGGTTTGCCTCCCGTGTTGTGGGATCATCTTACTGTCTGTCTGCAGCAAAACTTTTTGCTAGACTGAGTGATCTGCTCCCGGGAGAAATGAAAATTCCAATGTACCTGAGATCGTAGAGTTCCTTTTCGTTTATAAATTCTTGAAAGGATTAGATTCATAAGAGAGCTTGACTGGAGCATCGCTAATAGCGTTTCAGATTTCGTTCACAGTTCAGGTTTGACCTTCAGTCATTTTCCCTCACTCCACCCACATCACCTCACACAGCCCCGTCCCCCCTAACTCATCCTGACCTCACATAATTATGTCATACCTCATCCTCACATCACATTCCCCTCGTCCCTCACCCTTCACATGACTCACCATCAACCTCACCCCTGATCCCCCTCTTCTCTAACCCCTCACATTTATCTTCCATGCCTCTGAACCTCTCGTTAAATATTTTTCCCGAAGTTTTTCGTTCTCTCTTTCTTGTCTTTCAGTCTCTTCTGTTCTAACTTTTCGTCCTCTAATCTCCCGTCGTCGTCCTCCTCCTCCCGCTCCTCCTCCTCCTCTTCGTTATCATCATCTTTCTCATCCCCCTCGTCTTCGTCCTCCTGCCCGGCACACAACGGCTGTCGTCCACAATTCAGGAATCGTCCAGCCAACATTTTCCATAAGCGACAACTTGTCACGAGCCGGCCTATATTACCTTGTCCAGAGCCTCCTGTCTTCACAGCCACTTACCCCTGGCCTCTCCCTTCTGGCCACTTCCCTTGGCTTCACCTTTCTTCCCACTTCCCTTGACCTCTCCATTGTAGCCACTTCCCTTGTTCTTTCATTCCCGGCCACTTCCCCGGCATCTCATTTCTCGCCGGTTCTCTTGATTCTGTTCTTTCTATCAAGCTCCACTGGCTGCTTCTTTCTGACCACTTCCCTTGCTCTCTCTCTTCTGTGGCCCCTCTTTTTGGACCCTTCCCCTGGCCTCTCTTTCGTTGCCTTTTCCTCTGAGTTCTCTCTCTTTTTTGGCCATTTTCCCCAGACTTCTCTTCTTAACAGATCGCCCGCCTCTTCACTCTGGTCACATCCCCTGGCCTCTCCTTGCTGGCCAGTTCCGCTGGTCTTTCCCTTTTTGTCCACTTCCCTTTGTCCATCTGTTCTCTACACTTCACCTAACTTCTCATTTACGGCCACTTCTTGTCGATTTTCCTTTTCAAACATTTCCCAGTCTCTCCCTGCTCGCCAGCTCCCCTGGTCTCTCCCTCCTGGCTATACACACAGGTCTACATTACCAATACGCCAAAGCTCTGGTCTCGTTCTGTACACAACACTGTCTTCAGTCCTGGAACCCATATACCTCGTTCTCAACCCTTCTTCGACCGCCAACACCCCACCATTCCACCTCGACCACCACCATCCCACCACTCCACCTAGATCACCGCTGCCCACCGTAAACCATCCTGCACCCCTCCCCAACCCTAGAGGCTCCCCAAGTTGTCCCTTGATCCCCAACTATTATGATCGACATACCAACGTGTAGGAGGGTGAAGGAGGGAGGGTTGTTGCTGGGGGAAGGAGGGTAGTAGTGGAGGGAAGTCTCAAAACCTCGAGGCAGTGGCCAGGATTGGTGGTTCTCGTCGCGTGAGGGCGACGCGCGTGGGACGAGCAAACATCGTCCCTCGTCCCCGTGTCCCAACAGGTTCCGCATTGTTTACCGTTTGGCCAGAATCCATTTTTCATCGATCTTACGCCAGTGATTCTTTGTTACATAGGCTTCAGTGGAAATTATTTAGGCCTCTCAGTTGTGGGAGACTGGCCTGGCTTGATGGCCGGGAAGCAGGAAGGGGGAGGAGGGGGAGGAGGATTTATGACGAGGGGAAAGGAAAAAAACTGTGGATTTATTACAGGGGGAAGAAGGGAAACGACTGGTTCTTGACGAGAGGAGAGGCGGGCGGCCACGGTACACACACGGCCATTATGATTTCCTGTCATGATCCCTGTGATAGGATTATGGTGCCACATGGGGAGATGAGAGCAGGATTATGGTGCCACATGGGGAGATGAGAGCAGGATTATGGTGCCACATGGGGAGATAAGAGCAGGATTATGGTGCCACATGGGGAGATGAGAGCAGGATTATGGTGCCACATGGGGAGATGAGAGCAGGATTATGGTGCCACATGGGGAGATGAGAGCAGGATTATGGTGCCACATGGGGAGATGAGAGCAGGATTATGGTGCCACATGGGGAGATGAGAGCAGGATTATGGTGCCACATGGGGAGATGAGAGCAGGATTATGGTGCCACAAGGGGAGATGAGAATAGCGCCCCAGGATTATGTTCTCACAATGGATAAAAGAACAACACCCCAGGTGCCACATGGGGAAGGAGAACAATATGTCACACGTCACCAATCTCCGACTTTGGTCGGGGAAACAGCTGCTGGAGTAGCTGGGGTAGTGGCCAGGATAATGACCGGAGCAATGGCCGGGGTGGTGGTTGGGTAGTAGGCTGGTGTAGTGGCTGGACTGTTGGCTGTGGTCGTGTCTAGAGGGACGGCTGAGTCCATTGCCAGGGTGAAGCTGATCCAGGTAGCCTGATTCTGGGGGTCAGGATGGGGTGTGGGTAGGAGGGAACCCGGGTAGGTCGCGTGTGTGTGCGTGCGTGTGTGTGGGTGCGTGCGTGTGTGTGCGTGCGTGTGCGTGCGTGCGTGTGTGTGCGTGCGTGTGCGTGCGTGCGTGTGTGTGTGTGTGTGAACTCGTGTTGGTGAAGGTATACATAACCCTCCTCTCGTCGTGGCTCAACAGGCCAAACATCCCCAGAGTCAGCTGGCCTCATTTGCATATTCAGACCCGCCGTAATTTATGCCAAAACTTTCTAAAGGTCTATTGTGAAACATGTTACGGGCCTTAACTCTTAGCTCCAAAACCTGGGTCATCCCTTGATGGGGAATTTGGAGGAATGATAAATTCATTGACCTAGCGTGAAGGTCCGACCGTCAGTCAGTACGAGTCATTATAACTAACAAAACTGTGGTTTGTTTACTGATGTAAGAACCGGCCGGAAAGTCACAGTGGCCGAAGCCAAAATAATGTCAACTGGTTCAGTATTGACCAGGTTCCGCAGTGATTCACTCGCGCGAAGTATCGAAACAATGTTTGAAATGGTTCACACTCCTGAGACGTTGGGTCGCGAGGCACCGAGACAACCCCAGCCTGAGACTGTTCAGTGATTCAAGGTTTCGAAACACTATTTCCTTC
This sequence comes from Panulirus ornatus, assembly GCF_036320965.1. Lineage (NCBI taxonomy): Eukaryota > Metazoa > Arthropoda > Malacostraca > Decapoda > Palinuridae > Panulirus > Panulirus ornatus. The sequence goes on from NC_092239.1 coordinate 1,528,831, forward strand.
ACAGCAATATCTCGGAACCAGTTAGAAATTCTTTCCCTCAGTACGACGCTCTGAAGGTTGGAGGAAAAATGTTTTCCTTGAAATCTGTGTAATTCTAGATCTGTTCAGGAGACTCGTTCTTAGTTTTATATATGATGGTGACGAAGGTGCTCACATTTTTCATAATCTAGTATTTCTCAGTCAGTCCTGCCGCCTCAGACAACACATGACACGAACAACACACGTGGTAGGTTGGTGTTACAAATACGTCAGAGGTGTTGCTGAGAGGAAAGGATGACAATGTCTAGAGTAGACACATCATCACTGGACGCTTAACCAAACGTGGCATGTCTGATGAAGCGTTGAGCACTGACGTACTCTCCTTATTTGCGAATATTTGGCGCCTTTGGTGGAAAATGGAAGACCTACAGTGTTGAGTGACTCAGACATAACTCATAACTGTCATGCTATGAAAGGAAAGAGTCAGTATTACCAGAAACATGAGAGGTGACACGTGACGCATTATGATGATATGAACAACTGACCAAATTCTGACGAAGGGGAAAACTCAGATCCGTTCTGGTTCTTCAGGGACTGCTAACGTCTGACCAAACTTCCCAAAAATTTGGTTTCTGGTTTTGTGTTAGTTTGGGATCGACGACTTCTCTGATAAGGACAACGGTACGATCCTTACTCTCACCCCCATACAATGCAGTGGTGCATGTGTGTTTGTATGGTGGGGGCGGGACTGCCACGATCGTGTTTGTTTCCGAAGAAAACTGAGGCAGTTCTGACATTCTTTCGCTTTGAGGTGTTGTATCCCTGTTAACACACAGAAACACCGACCTGTCTCATTCCTGAGACGTTATATACTTACACTTCCAAACAACCTTCAACAAAGTACCATATAAAAGACTGCTAAGTGTAAGTAAAGCCCACGTTCATAGAAATCAATTCTGCGAGTGGATAGCGGACTGGCTCACGTCCAGGAAACAATACATTACATGAAATGCAGATCTCCCGACTGGTTTCGTGTGACCAGGGGTACTACAAGATCGTCATAGAACCCACACTTTGTATTATCTGTGTCAGTGATCAGGAGTCGCTACCCTCCAGGGAAATTTCAAAATTTACCGATGACATGAAATTAGGAAATATAAACCAGTCAAAGGAATAAATGATTATCAGAGCGACAGAGGGATGATTATTACAGGGACAGGGGACGATTATCAGAGGGGCAGGGGATGATTATCAGAGGGGCAGGGGACGATTATCAGAGGGGCAGGGGACGATTATCAGAGGGGCAGGGGACGATTATCAAAGGGGCAGGGGATGATTATCAGAGAGATAGGGAATGATTACAAGGGACAGGGAGAGGATGAGTGTTAGAAAGTCAAAAGATCAATAAGAGCGACAGACAGGGGAAAGGTAACTTGAGACACAAGAGGATAATCATCATCAACAGAAGATGATTAACTGATAGTTATGGAGAAGATTAGCACGGAGACAAGAGAAATTATTCTCTGAAGATCAGGAAATGGCACTCAGAGAAACCTGGTTATTAATCTAAAAGGCGGTGATTTCGGGAAACTATTATAGAAATAGGCCATAAGGAAGTCAGAAAAAATGAGAAAAGAATCTAAATAACTGAAATCTAAAGTTTTCTGTGACAGTGATGTATGCGATGGAAGGATATATGAAGGTCGCATGAAAAAAATACAAAAAAAAAGGGAAAGAGAGCGAGAGATCCTCCAGATATTGGGCTGTGGACCAACGTAATTGAATAGTAAAAGACAGAAGTACCTCAGTGACTCCTGCCTCCTTCAAGAAAAACGACCCACGCCCCTTCCCTCGTAAATATTCTATGGCTCAAATAGGATAGCCGTGTGCTCTTACGTATTTCACATAGGCCAGGGAGATACAGTTCCAGTCAGCTGTCTTCTTTAACCTGTGAGTGAATCACCTTAAGATATTTTTCCTCTCTCTCTCTCTCTCTCTCTCTCTCTCTCTCTTAAATCTATACCTTACCCAATATATCTTTTTGCACAAACCTACGAGGTTCTCTCCCAGCTACATGTAGTCAAGGCGTATAAGCCGATAACATCCCCTGTCGATTGCGCCTCCACGTTAGCTCTACCCATTGCTTGTCTATTCTCTCAGAAACACCGAAACCTTCCTCCCCTGGGAGCTTGCCTTGGTTCAACTTCTCCCTTAGTATTGATTTGATTATTTCTTTTTTTAACTAATAAAGCACAAGAACTAAATAATCATTCAACTCTTCTTAGCATGAAAAAGATATTCAATAACGAAACTATTCATACAGAATCATATGTTTTAGCTAAGACAATCCTAATCTTATCAGTTACCGTCAGATCGCTCTCACATGCGCTGCCTCCAAGTCTTCCACACTTTTCGTAACCCCTGACATATGCTGCCGCCCCGCTACCCTTCCTCAGCTGGAGCCAGACAGCTGGAGGACCTGTTCAGCCTCCAGTGATTTGCCGCCCCGCTACCCTCCCTCAGCTGGAGCCAGACAGCTGGAGGACCAGTCCAGCCTCCAGTGATCTGCCCCCCTGCTTCCCTCACTCCTTGTTACTCCTCTCTTGTCCTACTTTAAACCTAAGAGCGGGGAGGTTGTTGGGTTGTTGACAGTTGGGACGAGGAAATGGGGTGGATTAGGGCTGGTGGAGCGCTGGGGTTGGTGACGGGACCTGGGGAGGTGGGGGAGGGAGCTGATAAGATCCTGAGGCACTGGGGTGGAACGAACGATAGGGGCCGGAAGGGCAGGAAAAAGTTTGGATGCTTAGGTTGTTGAGTGGGACAGATAGAGTGAGGGAGGGAGGGACGGACGGACGGAGGGAGGGACGGACGGACGGACGGACGGACGGACGGAGGGAGGGAGGGAGGGACGGACGGACGGACGGACGGACGGAGGGAGGGAGGGACGGAGGGAGGGAGGGAGGGACGGGCGGAGGGAAGGAGGGACGGACGGACGGAGGGAGGGAGGGCCCTGCGACAGAAGGCGGTACAGGGTCAGGTCAGGGCCGCCTCCGCCATCTCAGACTAGGGCAGCCAGTACACGGTGCCGCCGCAGAAGGGCTGTATCCCCTGTATCCTGCTGGAGGGGAGGGGTGGGGGTTATCATGAGGGGCGCTCCTCCCCAGGTAATAGCGTCCTTGACCCTGACACTGGCATGTGTCGTCACCTCACTCCCTCCTCCACCGTGGGAGCTTTGATAAACAACAACAACAACAACCACACCTGCTGTTGTAGCAAGAACGTAAAGATGTTATTTTTGTCTTAATATGCCATTGGTTGGAAGACGGGGCGGGGAGGCCAGAGACTGGTGAACGATGTTGGGCTCGTTCAGAAGGTCAACACAGCTGTTGAGGTCTTCCTCCTCCTCCTCCTACTCGTCCAACCATTGTCTCAGGTCCTCCCAGCGCCAGACGGGCAGCCATAAATTTGTATTTCGATTTCCTTGGCGCGACGTTGTGAACCGGAGATTCTGAATTATGGCCCAAGTCGAGGAGAGTCCGCTACCAGCGAGACGCGTCTCGTGTACCTCCAGGCCTAATTACCAGCTTTAAATAGAACTCGGAAATTCTTGAACGTTGTTTCTTAACAGTCTTGTGGTAACGGGAGGAAGGGGAGAAGGAAGGGGAGAAGAAAGGGGAGAAAAGAAAGGATGGGAAGACAAGAAGGTGAAAAGAACAATTGATGAAACGAGAGTCGGCAAAATGAACGACAACGAAAGAGTTGTTAGTTAACAATGGATAAAGAAAATGGGGCACAAGTGAGGAGGGGAACGTGTGGTCCACCACCACACGAGGAGGACCTGGAGGATAACCACCTGCCAGCACACGAGGAGGACCTGGAGGATAACCACCTGTCACCACACGAGGAGGACCTGGAGGATAACCACCTGCCAGCACACGAGGAGGACCTGGAGGATAACCACCTGCCAGCACACGAGGAGGACCTGGAGGATAACCACCTGCCAGCACACGAGGAGGACCTGGAGGATAACCACCTGTCACCACACGAGGAGGACCTGGAGGATAACCACCTGCCAGCACACGAGGAGGACCTGGAGGATAACCACCTGTGAGGAGCTGGCAACGTCTTATGGTGTGGGTCCTCCACCGCCCGGCGGTGCCACCCTCCACCGCCCGGCTGTGCCACCCTCCACCGCCCGGCTGTGCTGTCCTCCACCCCCGGCAGTGCCACCCTCCACCGCCCGGCTGTGCTGTCCTCCACCGCCCGGCAGTGCTACCCTCCACCTCCCGGTTGCTGGGAGACGTTAACTTTTCAAAATTCAATTCCACGTCGGAAAAACTTTCCTGCAATATTCTGGAACGGTTGGTAGTTTGTGTGTCCTGGTCATACCAGGTCACTACCACGGCTTTGGGTCAAACCAGGCCACAAGCACAGGTCCGGGTTATACTATGTCACGACCACGGGTCAGGGTCATGCCAGGTCATCACCAAGGTTTCTGCCAGCGTCTGTCTCCTTCCCCAGGCCGTACGACTGCTGGCACCGTGGTACCGGGTTTCATACAGAGATGGTCACTGTATACAGTGCCGTTGACAGTTACAATCACTGTGTACTATGAGTCACTGTAAGAGTCATTTATGCACTCTGAGTCTTTGTAACAGTCACTGAATGCATTTCCTGTTGTACTTTAATTCTGTGTGGTGGTGAGAGAGAGAGAGAGAGAGAGAGAGAGAGAGAGAGAGAGAGAGAGAGAGAGAGAGAGAGAGAGAGAGAGAGAGAGGGAGAGAGAGAGAGAGAGAGCCTGGTGGTGAGGGAGAGCGCATCAGTTTGGTAACACTGACTCTGATGTAAAGGTGTATTAAGAGACCGGCTGGAGCTTTTATGTTCCGCTAACAACAGCTGGGAGGGAGGGAGGGAATGGCAGGTGATGGAGAGTACGAGAGCAGTGGTGGAGAGGTTCTGATGGAGAAACTCTGGTGGAGAGGTTCTGGTGGAGGGGCTGTTGTACAGAGGCTCTGGTGGAGGGGCTGGTAGTGTAATGTTTCCCACAAACCTTCAAATAACTAGTTAAATAAAAACCATCATCATCAGTGCATGACTGGACTGTGTTGTTTGTGATCTTGTGATCTTTCATATATTTTCTGTAGCCACCACAAGAGCTCGTAACATTATTACTCTTCGTATAGACAAAATCTTTCCGAAAAGAAGTGTTATAATTGTTTGATTCTTATCCAGATTTTGTGATATTCGAGGATTGTGTAGTCAACTTATTCAATGTTGTTTACAAATGAATCATTCTTAAATAAAGTAAAATCTATAAAACTTTATCTTCTTAGAAGTAATCAATCGAAGGTTTGTTTATCAATGCTCAGCAACAAAAGTCATCTTAATAATTAGAAAAATTGGCTCCCAACATCTTCATTTAGAAAAGCCGCCATATTGGTTGGCAATATTTCATAAAGTCGTTCCATCATAGCATGATCAGTCACCATCCCACGTAGTCAATAAAGACAACTGGCTAAAGCTAAACTGTTTCCAAAGCAAAAATAATCAACAGTTAAATTTTTCATCTGTTAATCCAGGAAAAAAAACAATCGATGAAATATTCCACAGAAGAAGGAACGGTTGAGATCCTGGCTGTTAATGAGAACATGAGACTTAATTGTCAAAACCCGAAATCTCTTTTGGCTACTTTGTTCCCTGGAAGCAGCAGAAAAGGACTTGGTACCTCCAGCAAGTGATGATCCGGAGCTAAACTCTGCAACAGTAGACGAGTGAGCTCTTTCCTCCAGAGGCAGCTAAGATACACAGGTGATAGTCTTTCTACCATCGCCCAGGTATCATACATTCGTCGACCGCATGAAGCCTTTACAGTACTACTCTTCCAAACATCCTCGGTCGACTCCAGGCCGGAACGCAGTCTATCCCAGTAACTTTGTTTACTAAGCATTTTTAGCAGCAGAAGCTGATGGTCCTTCATCCGGGTCTGTTGCGGGCTTGCTGAGTGGGCTAACAAAGCACTGAACAGAAAGTATACCAGCTGCTGGTGGAGAGGGAGGAAAAAGAGGGAGAGGGGGAAGGATTCTGGCAGGAGGATGAAGAGGGTGAGGAGGAAGGACTAGCAAACAGGAGGGAGTATGGGAAGAGAAAGAAGAAGGCAAGTGGAAGATGGACGGGGAAATGGAGAGGTGCAATGGATGGGTAGAGATGGGAAAAGGGACAGTAAATGAAGAGTCGGGAGGAGGAGCAGAAATAGAGGCAGACAAGAGGAGGGAAAATGGAAAGAGGAGGCGAAATCTGAACCACACACCGAGAATTGTTTTCTTGTGTGTGTGTGTGTGTGTGTGTGTGTATATATATATATATATATATATATATATATATATATATATATATATATATATATATATATATATATATATATATACATATATACACCTCAGGCATGGCCTCACACCCACAGCTGTGTACTGCGTACCTCAGGTATGGCCCCACACCCACAGCTGTGTACTGTGTATGTCAAATATGGCCTCACACCCACAGCTGTGTACTGTGTACCTCAGGTATGGCTTCACACCCACAGGAGTAAAGAATTGTGGGAGGACGTGCGGGTCGTGGTCTAGAAACAAACAAACTGCTACTCCCAAATTTCACCAACCGAAAAGATTTTTGTGTCAGAAATGTTGTGTGAGGATCAGATGAAGGACCTCACGTCATGACTTTAATATGACCTGACGTTGTGGGACTCACGGAGCGGCCCTGGTAACCTGAGTGGTGTGGCAGGGAGTAGAGCAGGATGTTAGGGTGCAGGGTGTGGTGCAGGGTGATGTGCAAGGTTAAAGAGGGTGTCGAAGGATACACAGGATTCCTGATGGCTGTGGGGGGTATGCGGTTGTGATGCAGGGGTAAGGTGTGATGAGTAGTAAGGTTATGGCTGGTACGGGAGGAAGGGATGGAGAAGTGAGGAAGGTCGTGAGGTTATGTGGAAGGGCTTGGGTAGTGTGGAAGCTCTATACCTGTATGGTGGTGAAGCTCTCAGATGGAAGGAATATTCTGACAACCATAGACAGTGAGGGAGCCCAGGTGCAGCCCCTGGCCTGTGTCAGCAATGTGGTCCCATGTTCCGTCGCGGAATTAATCTGTCAGTTGCAACGGAGTGTCCTTACAGCTGAAGACGGCCACTCTCCATCACTTCAATTTACTTAATTCCTTCTACAACAGTCAATCTATGTTAGGTACAAAACAATTTGATTAAACGAAATGGGACTTACTCTCTAGAAATCAAGCCTTAAACGAACTACATGCAGCCACAGACAAAATAATAAACGCAGACACACACAGATACGCAGACTAGGCCTCACAGCACACAGCCTTGGGAGTAAAAGAGTAAGATTGCCTCGGTTTTCCGCTTTTATAACAATATTCTTGGAATATATCTGGAAAAACTCCAGCTCTTCATATAAAGTTTCTCTTCCTCTGGGACTACGAGGAAAACAATAAGAGAACACGAAGAGCCATTTACAGCGGCATCCAACTTTTCCTGGGCGTTTTAAATGTTTCCATGGAACGTGTAAAAATGAAAGCATTGCAGCGTGCAGCTTCACTTACCTAATGGCGATGGCTAGAGAGGGAGCTCGGGTGAGAGAATTATATACATATATATATATATATATATATATATATATATATATATATATATATATATATATATATGTGTGTGTGTGTGTGTGTGTGTGTGTGTGTGTGTGTGTGTGTGTGCAGTAACATCCTGAGCATACTTGAATATCAACAAATTTATTCCCATAAGAACAGGTACTTTACAACACTTTACATTCAAGGGAAAGTTTACAGTAATCTCTTATCAACAGTTTTCATGGTAGTCATAAGGTATAACATAAAAATTTTGAAAATTCTGTAATTTTCAAAAGTTATACTTTTGTTGGCAATCCTGTAAGGGAAAGTTTCCTGTACCAGGCGATCGTTACAACATTCACCACTGGGAACTATTGTAGGTATCATAATATCCCCGATGAGCGAAGGTTGGGATACAATCAACGTAAACAATTGTAGTGACCACTGGAATGATTTAGGATCGTACGTTTGGCCAGGCAGCACGACGGCCGCCCGGCAACGCGTCTCAAACAGTTGGGCCTGAGCTGTCGAGATAGGAAGGTGTGTCACTTACCTATTAGGCCACAGTCACGTGACCTACAGCCTCCGTCCGCCATATTGCCGCCGCTGAAGCAATGGCCTCCCAAGACGCAAGTGTTCCAGCTCATGTTTACACCCAGCCAAGACGGGACTACCCCTGGCAGGGGAGACAAAGTAAGATATGACGACATGAAAATTCTAGGAGAATAGTTACCTCATGGAGAGCAAGATGACGTGATGACAGAAGAAACAAAATGAAATCAGTGAGTGTGAGGGCAAGACACCCACGCATCCAACAGCAGCGTGGGTCACGCACCATGCCTGACGTAGGAACCATGAAATGGATGGAGACGACATGGGAAGCCATCTACACCAAGTGTTATTCCGAGCACAAATTATGTGACAGGTACGGGAGACATCCAACATGGCGGTACCAACTTTACCACTTTGGGAGGACTTCACATTCTTTCTTACACAGCTTTTATACCAACTTCCCTTGCAACCTGGACTCCTTTGCTGGCCACGAAACCTCCAGTTGCACTGTCTGTAGAGTGGTCATCTTAGCTGGGATGGAACCTCACAGTCATCAGTCTGCTAAACCTGTGACCCCCTCAGTCACGACCTGATGGTTCTTATTCTGATGTCTGTCCCATCACAGACAGATCGTATCAGGTCTGGAATAATCTTCCGATACTCATCGTACCTTCGTTTCTGCTCTTTAGCGAAATCGCCAACTCATGATTCCGCTCTTTATTTCCTCTGGCTCTACTTCTGATGGCTGTGCGTCAAGTCTTCCCCTCCCCCCAACATCTGAGTGATCTTATTCCTTCCTAAATTTTCGTCACTCACGTCTTCCGAGTTCTGTCCAAGACACAAGTGGGCAAATCATGTGGTCAGGACGACATGCCTCCTGGTATCACAAGGGAGTCTGCCTCAGAGGATTGCTCCAAGTCTTGCTCTCCTATTTCGTCTCTTTTCAAAGAGTCAGACTTTTCCCTCTTTGGAAGCATGACCTAGTGCAGTCCATCCCTAAGAAAGATGATCGTTCTAACCCTTACAATTATAGATGCATTGTCTTTCTCCTCTCCACAAATAATCATTTTTATTAATTTACTAATATCACTCACCCATACATCCTTCATCTTACTTCCCCTACCTCGTTCATCTATGTCAGACCGAACACTTCCTCTCCTAAGTTGGACCTATACAGCATCTCGGAACGGGAAACAATAGCTTGGTTGATTTCATTAATGTGAAAACGCAAATTTCTATCCCGATCTCTTTCTAAACTTCATTCCTTTCCTATAAATAAACATCAAAATATCATCAACCTTACAGTAGCATAAAACTTGCTGAACATAATCGTATCCTCGCGCGTATCTTGGAAACTTCATACGATGAACATCACGAAATTTTATTCCCAAAAGCTTTGTGTGGTACAGTCATTGGTCCCGCTCACGTGTCTGGGTTGGCTTTACTTCCAGTGTGAGATGAAAAGACTTTTATCGTAAAAAGTCTTCTGCAATCTGCTATTTTCAACCTCCTCTCTCCGTCTGATTATGTTATCCGAAACATAAGCCAACACAAACTAAAAAGAGGTGTAAATGGATCATGAGATTACTCTAAAAAGGGCATGATGATGTTTCTTTCTCTCTGCTCTACAAGTATTGCTTCGGCCACTGCTTACTAGAAGTGTCTGCGTGTGTTCCACCCACTAAAACGTGGACTCGCGGCACGTGAATGGACAGCCTTAAAAAGACTGGTCAAATCATACTTCATTATCCTCGAGCATGAAGATGTGGAAATCTCTGACATATTCTGAAGCTCCTATAGAGAATGATACTAAGACATCTTCACCCAAAACATATGTTTTTCATTTCAATATGAGCATTACATGGAACTCCAGTAACAACTCGGAAAGAAGAAGAAAGTGTCAATCTCATGTTAACACAATGGCTTCAGGCCTTGGAAGGTTCAGCAATTAGTCAGTTAGCTCTTACGGATGATTACACCTCATCCCCTAATCCCTGACGGAGGTCAAACTTCACAGAGAGGGAGTGAAAGGATTATGGTGCTCAGTCTCAGCCGTCAATTAGCAGGAGCTTCGAGGGACTAAGAAGACTCTGAAAGACACTTTACGCTTTTCAATATGAAGATGTCCTTATGGCCCATGGGATATGGTTCACAGTGGCCTCACGCCTACCTTATCTTAACGTTAGTGAAATCTGTCAAAATGAATGTTATCTTACTTTTCATTTTCTTATCTTCCCATCTTGTTCTTCAAAACAGGAAGAGGCAGAAGACAAAGAACATCAAACAACAGAAGAAAATATTAGTAACAGCAGTAAAAGAATCACATGACACAAAAAGGAAGAAATAAGCACAGATTGCAAAAATCATAAACGAAATATGAAAATATTTCAGTAAGGAATAGAAATAATTGGAAAAATTGTGCATTAATGTCGAACATATTCACCATAAGACCTGAATTACAATTAACTAAAAGAAACTCATGACAATAATCAACAATAAGTGACACATGACTCCACATGTTCTGATGAGGCAGACAGTTGGTGTATGCAAGTCAAGCGTAATAACATAACTCATATTTCCATTGTCTGTCCTGGAGGAAAACAGAGACGACTGAGCTCAACTCTGCTTCACAGCTTCCACGTAAAATCGTATCATCAAACATCATGGAAGATGTGCACGTTCGTCATGTGCTGCTGCCAGTACGGAGAGGGACGGGCCACATGCAGGTCCAGCTACACCACAGCTTCATTACCAACAATGGTCTAAACACGATTTCCACTCACTGTCGGTCTTGACCTCATTCATGACCCAGGCATCACCTGCACCAGTTGACGATGGCATCAACAGTTGATGGTACACCTTAGTCAGTGAGTTTGTTCACCTGCAACGAGTTCAAGTTCTTCAAAATCCAGAAAGAAAATCTTATCAATCTGATCTACAGACGAAGATGCATCGTTGACTGTGAAGTTTGATCACACAGATGGATGTTACAATGGCTGATGCTTCTCATGTTAGAAAATGATTCACTTACAATATTCTCACTGAAATGAAACCACAGAAATTCCCGATGCCTCCTGGGCTGAACTTTTCGAAAAGTTACAAAAATGTGAAGGTTTAACTTCAGCCAAGATTGGCGTCACAGGACCCGGCAAGGTGGTTGATGAGAGCCGCCTGACCTTCCCTTGACGTGACGTGAGGAAGGTTCAGTTCTCCTTAATGCTGTCGCCCCTTCCACGTCACTCACAGACCTCCGCCTCGCTGGTACAGCTCGCGACCGTCGACTCTTTTCAACATTATCCTTTTCCGTTTCTCCAAAAGAATTCTTTGAAAAGAATACCTTGAATCCGCAGCGCTTACGTTCAATTTCCAAGAACTCTTTTGGGCAAAATGATGATCCTACTAAGTGATAACACCAGAGGGTTGGTATTTTTAGCCTCGACCGCGTTTATTCCCAGACTAACCATATGACACCGAAAATATTGTTATAAACATCTGTTGAAGATGTGACGACTGAGTCATACAAATAACAGACACACAGAAAGGTTCTCCTGCGACCACCATCTATGTACACTATGATCTTTTTTGCAGTGGACATGCGAAAGTATTTTGCCACAATTTTATTTTCTATATATCTTTTTCGTTGTAATACAATAGTGTTTGATATTTTTCATAGTATTCGTGTAGCAATTTCTTGTGACTTCTTTTTTTCCTACAGCGATTCAAAAGTACACTTGCACAGTCTTCTTCCCAGTATACATAGAATTACATCCCTACAGACACAAAAAATATATCCCATGGCTTGGACAAAAGCACTTGTGCTGTTGTATATACATATTTTCTCATAGAACACCGACATACAAGTACGTAGAAAATACATTTTTATTTCCTGTGATGGTGTACAATATATTGCCGGGGCACAATTCCTTGTATGTATATTTTTCCAATACTAATATAAAAGCACAATGGCTTGTTCCGACGTGAGTAGCCAAGTACAATGTACGTAAAAATTTTCGTTTTTCAATACTGATGTAAAAACACTTTGTATTTTTCCCAGTGGAGGTATATAGTGACCATAATGGTCTTTAATGACAGGGACATTAAGGCCTAATGGCGAATGTTGCGGTAAACGTCACCACCATCAACATGGCAGCAAATGGGAAAAGTTAAATGTAATGAGTGATAATTGAAAACGGGAGGAGGAGGGGAGGAAGAAAAACGAGATGGAGGAAGTGAGAAGTGGTGGATAGAAGGAGAGGGAGCAAGCGAGAGAGAGAGAGAGAGAGAGAGAGAGAGAGAGAGAGAGAGAGAGAGAGAGAGAGAGAGAGAGAGAGAGAGAGAGAGAGAGAGAGAGAGAGAGAGAGAGAGAGAGAGAGAGAGAGAGAGAGAGAGAATATGTATTATTAGTAACAGATGAGGGAAGGTGAGGGAAGGAAAGGTCTTGCTGAAGTTGTCCTTATGACGAGTAACGGTGCAGCAGGGAGGGGTTGGCGAGGGAAGAAGAGGTAGGTGAAGGAGACAGAGGGAATTGAGAGCGGAGGAGGAGGTTGATGAGAGAGGAAATGCTTGGCGAAGGAGACGGGTGGCAGAGGTTGGCATTATACGGTTTGTATACTTGTTCATGTTAGCACCTCTTGTTAACACGTTATCACTTGGTTATCTAGTGTTGGTAAAGGCTGAGGCAGCCCTGAGGAAGGAAGCAAGGGCTGGAGCAGCCTTACTGAAGTAGCAGGGGCAGGAGTAGCCCTCGGAGAGAGCAGAGTCCGAGGACGGCCCTCGGAGAGCTATAGAGTTTGGGGCAGCCCTCTGGGGGCAACAAGGACTAGAACGGCCGTCGGAGGGCACCAGGGGCTTTAGGTGGGATAGGGGAGGGCGGCAGGAGGAAGCCACCCGCTCGACCTACAGGAAATTAATGCTGAAGATCCCAACAAAAGAATTGGGAAGCTCCGGCCCAGGGCCGCCGGGTTGTGGCCCATGGCCGCCTGGCTGTGGCCTTCTCTCTGTGCATCTGGTGTTCACAACCCATACCTTGTCCCGCGCTCTCTTTATCTGTCAACCATCCCAGGCTGGATTTCCCTTCCTACCCTCCCTTCCATCTCTCTCTCTCTCTCTCTCTCTCTCTCTCTCTCTCTCTCTCTCTCTCTCTCTCTCTCTCTCTCTCTCTCTCTCTCTCTCTCTCTCTCTCTCTCTCTCTCTCTCTCTCTCTCTACGTCCTTAATCATTCGTTTTTTATTCCCTTCCATTAACTTTCACTCTCTCCTCCTCCAGCAAATCTGCCATCCCTACTCCATATCCCCGAATGTCTTCTCTTCCTCTTTTTCTTTTCTTTCTCTCCCTCCATCATCTCCATTTCCCTCCCTCTGACCGGCAATACTTGGGTATCTGACAGGAGCATAATGTTACATACATGCTAAAGCTAGGAGCATAAATCATCTACCGTGCTACAGCCAGGAGCATAATGTTACTACCATATTACAGCCGGGAGCATAATGTTACTACCATATTACAGCCGGGAGCATAATGTTACTACCATACTACAGCCGGGAGCATAATGTTACTACCATACTACAGCTAGGAGCATAATGTTACTATCATGCTACAGCCAGGAGCATAATGTTACTACCATGCTACAGCCAGGAGCATAATGTTACTACCATGCTACAGCCTGGAGCATAATGTTACTACCATGCTACAGCCAGGAGCATAATGTTACTACCATGCTACAGCCAGGAGCATAATGTTACTACCATGCTACAGCCAGGAGCATAATGTTACTACCATGCTACAGCCAGGAGCATAATGTTACTACCATGCTACAGCCACAAATCCGTCATGGACATCATGCGTTATTTATGGAAAAAAAAATATTTCACAGAGAAGATGATCGTCATGAATTATCAGATCACCAGTTTCATATACGTATAGTGTTCGACGGTTCAAAAGGCCGTATTTGTGCCATAAGAACCGCGTCATCTGCAAATAGCAAGTAACGCCTCTTGAGCCGGTTCCATCCCCCATACCTTGGACCCATCCTTGGCTCCAAGACCCTGGCATTGACCTCCCCGACCATGAACCAATTATAGATATGGAACAATACAAACAACTATTAGGAAAACACACATGAAGCACGAAGGGATAAAGCATCGCTAGAAAATAGCACTGGCTACCAGACTTGACCGTTTCAGACCGCAACGAAAGATTCTGAACTCAAAAATTTGCTGTTACCAAAATCAAGAGTTGAGTGAAAAGCGGAATATTGGTTGCCAGAACCCTGAAGTGAAGGAATCAGTGTAGCCAGTAAGAAAAGCTACCCTGGACTCCCGCAGTGTAGCCAGTAAGAAAGATTATCCTGGACTCCCGCCAAGAATTCTTCTTTGTCTGGCAACACAATTATCTTTCTTGGGGTATCTTTTTTACTCAGTTATTTGACCATCAAACTAGACGGCCAAACTTGTCTGCATCTTTACCCTCTGTAAAGGAAGGAATTTCTGAGGTAAACTCGCTTCACTGATGTAAACTTACATTCCCGAGTAAGGTAAACTTAGCAATCCAGTAAGTGAATCTCTGAAGTTGTGTAAATGTATTTATGCGTAGAATGATTTACCACGTCTAGTAAATTCACAACATAGTGACGTAAACTCATCTCAAACGAGGCAAAGTAAACTCATCTTTCTAATGACATAATCTCGCTCCAGGCAGAGTAATATACCTCGCCAGTAACCAGTAGAGTAGACTCATCCTCTTAGTGAGGTTACCTCATTTGTAACCCAGAGGGTAAACTGCACAACAATGGCATTGTTACATGCTTCAATGTAGTGACTTGGGAGGTAAGACCATCCTCACCTCCCCTAAGGAGGAACCTAACATGTCAGAGGGGAGACTCACGTGTTACAGTCAGTAAAATAACGGAACATTACTGAGCCAAATTTTCCTTGTCTGCCTCCACTCGAATGATGGCTCAGACAGACGAGACAAGGAGGACGAAAGAAGAGTTCTCTGTATACACAATATTCCAGTTATTTTTCTTTGTGTTTTAACTCCATAATTACATCTGCAAAAGTTTTTAGTCAAAGACCTGGACTAAAAATGTCTCTTATGATTCTATAACTTGTGAGGATTCAGTGACCTGTTTTCAGGAAACAGGAGGAGGCTGAGTCCAGCTGTTTTTTGATACTGTGATAAATAGTAACTTACATGGGTAGTAAAGAGCTTTAGTTTTTCATGGATTTATTAGTTTATTTATTAATCTTTATCTTTTTCGTTAGAGCCTTCACTGTGGGCAGGGAGAGCCAGGGGCAGTAGTGGGGAGTGGGCCAAGAGTCAGGGATGGGGAGTGGGCCAGGAGTCAGGGATGGTGAGTGGGCCAGGAGTCAGGGATGGTGAGTGGGCCAGGAGTCAGGGATGGGGAGTGGGTCAGGCCCAATATACGGGGGCTGGCGACAGCTGCTCCTTGGGAAGGTGGAAGGGAGAATGGGAAAGGAAGAGGGAGAGTAATGGAGAGGAGGTATAGTAGGTAAGGGAAGCAGAAGCAGGAGGGTAACAGCGACAGATATAGAAGTGAGGGATTGATGGATGAAAGGAGGGAGGACGGGCAGATGCCATTCGGTCGACCATGCGATGAGGAGGAGTTAAAACGTGTGGTGAGAGAGAGAGAGAGAGAGAGAGAGAGAGAGAGAGAGAGAGAGAGAGAGAGAGAGAGAGAGAGACAGACAGAGAAATATTGGTATATGTAGAACAATCGATAGGTAGATGCTATCAAATAGAATGATGAACAGAAATGTTCAGTCAGATATGTTGAAAGAATAAGGTTCCTCTTCTGCCTGCTAGGATCACGTCTCTGCCTGCTAGGATCACGTCTGTGCCTGCTAGGATCAAGTCTCTGCCCGCTAGGATCACATCTCTGCCTGCTGGGATATCGGCCTCTCCTCCTCAGCGATCGCAAAGCCATAAAAGGATTGATTAGACTAGTGAAGTTAAGCCTTTGAGCGGCTGAGGCGAACTTGGCCAGATAATCTGATAACCTGTACAGGAATGTGTCCCAGGTCAAGCTCCAACAGGTCTAGTAGCCTCCCAGGTCAAGACTTACATAGGTCCAGCAGCCTCCCAGAATTCATAGGTCTCTCTCTCTCTCTCTCTCTCTCTCTCTCTCTCTCTCTCTCTCTCTCTCTCTCTCTCTCTCTCTCTCTCTCTCTCTCTCTCTCTCTCTCTATCTATCTATCTATCTATCTATCTATCTATCTCTATCTATCTATCTATCTATCTATCTATCTTTCGGTTGACGTGTAGACCCCTTAACACACTACCTTTAGACCTCTGGACTCCACTAACCAAGTCGGGCCGAGATCCCAGCTAAGCTGGGCCCAGACCCCCCATTAAGCCAGCACAGGCCCTGGCTACGACATGCCTACGCCACCCCCCTGGCCAGTAACCCAGATGTAGAGAGGCTGGTGCTGACGTATATAGACGAGGATTGACGTATGTGCATAGCCGTATCCCATCCTTTGGTGTAGGTTCTTTGATATTGTCATGAAGTGGAGTGTGTTAGGTTCTGCTGGGGTCTTGCAGGGGTATGCCTACACAGACAGACACCCTCCCAGCAGCCCGTACTGTCTCACAGCTTATACAGACACCCTCCCACACAACACAGACACAGGCTACCATATAACACAGCATTACCAACTGCTCTACTGAATCATATTTTTAAAGGGAAGTTGGGAAGATAATTAGTTGGCTCTTGATGTTGACAACACTGTGATGTAAAAAGTTAATTACCTCTTAACCGTTACTTAGGAAGTTAAGGATGATATTAAGTTATTGAAAACTTTTACGATGGAGAGACTAACAGGCGGGTGACTTGGGTTGACCTGGGCCATAGTTACCTCCAGACCTGCCCTAGCGCCACCTGTCTTGTATAACATTAGACTCAAACTGATCTTCCTGTTGAGGGTTGTTATGTGTTCACTCATTACTATAATAGGTTTGTAGAGGGTGTGTGTGTGTGTGTGTGTGTGTGTGTGTGTCTTTGCTTTAGCAGAGCAAATCTAGTGGTGTTTCTGAAACCATATTTCTTCCACATCACATGTTCTATAAACGTCAAGAGTCTAGTGGTTAGAAAAGTGTGTGTGGCAGTGTAAATTACTCACAGTTTAATTTTAGAGTAAGTGAAATGTGTCGTGTGACATATGTGCAGTTTCCTGTCTTGTTATCCTTCCAAATTAAACTGAGGGTTTTATCTTCTGCCACTGTTACTCAGCTGCTAAGAATTTTCATTCTAGTTTTACAACTCGCTACATAATTGATCTTAAATTTCTCCAGCAGTTTCTATATCATTGGTTCGTTTCACATTCATATTTGCCGTCCCACGTGGTTCTCCAAGAAGGAGCCAGGCTACTGGCTGGACACAAGGGAATGGACGAGCCACCCTGTCTTCTGAGGGACGCTATCCCAGTGACCTGAAAGACCTCGTTAGAGGTCGCTTGGCCCACCAAGATCCTGCACCAGTGTCAGGGCAGGAGGGCGTGGGACCACCGGCTCCTCCAGGGTCGGTACTCAGCAGCTTCTGTATGCTAGTGTCGTCTCTGAGGGTAGGGCCCGAGCAGGACTGTCTAGCAGAGCAGCTAATGTCATTTTCCTGCTCGTGGAATCAAGTGAAAGGCTTTCTTCTTTCCGTGTGAGAAAAGTCAAGTTACAGAGCGACATAATCTAATTTCATAACTTTCTATCGTACAGAGAAAACGGAAGGAAAACTTTCCTTGGCAAGTCTTACCAGTTTTTTTTTTTTTTCTGCTAGAAATAAGATTTGAGACACATACTGAACGCTGGCGACATGACAGATATCTTCTCCCAGACTGGAAACTGGACGAGAAAACATTTCCCATTTCCTTAGTTTACAATTCTGCTCAAAGTTTGGAGTCAACGCTGAGAATTTGAACTTGGAGATGCAACTCTTGTAGAATTATCATGTGGCGTGATGGTGAAGGGTAAGTTGGTATGATATCCAAGGTGATATACTGAATGACGCACATTTATATGAGGAATATATGATATATGGAGGAGATAATGATGAAGTATATAATATATGGAGGAGATAATGATGAAGTATATAATATATGGAGGAGATAATGATGAAGTGTATAATATATGGAGGAGATAATGATGAAGTGTATAATATATGGAGGAGATAATGATGAAGTGTATAATATATGGAGGAGATAATGATGAAGTGTATAATATATGGAGGAGATAATGATGAAATGTATAATATATGGAGGAGATAATGATGAAGTGTATACTATATGGAGGAGATAATGATGAAGTGTATAATATATGGAGGAGATAATGATGAAGTGTATAATATATGGAGGAGATAATGATGAAGTGTATAGTATATAAAGGAGATAATGATGAAGTGTATTATATATGAAGATTATTCAGAAATATATAGTATATGGAGGAGATAATGATGAAGTGTATTATATATGAAGATTATTCAGAAATATATAGTATATGGAGGAGATAATGATGAGATATATATATGGAGGAGATAATGAAATATGACACTAATGCCACCTCCCACTACCGATGTTTGATCTGTTATCTTGACGGAACGTACACACACACACACACACACACACACACACACAACCACTGGCGTACAACCACACGTCTTCTGTGCCGCACAACACATGAACACCGTCTACCACCAGTCCTGCTGACATGTGGTTTTGATTTAATCTCCCTCACACCTGTGGTGAACCGTCGGGCCTCCTCCTCCACCACCCGTGTGGTGAACCATGTGGCCTCCTTCGCCACCTGTGTGGTGAACCATCGGACCTCCTCCTCCGCCACCTGTGTGGTGAACCATGTGGCCTCCTCCGCCACTTGTTTGGTGAGTCATTTGGCTGCCACACCACCTGTGTCGTGAACCATCTGGCCTCCTCCGCCACCTGTACGGTGAGCCATCTGGCTGTCACACCACCTGTGTGGTGAACCATCTGGCCTCCTCCTCCGCCACCTGTGTGATGAACCATGTGGCCTCCTCCACCACCTGTATGGTGAGCCATCTGGCTGTCGCACCACCTATGTGGTGAACCACCTGGCTAATCCTGCCACCTGGGGTGGAGACTGATGTAGGAGAACAAGCAGTGTGGTGTACAACATCCAAGAGCTGTGATGTAGGATGGCCAGTAAGTCTGGTACAGGAGATGTAGACTACAATACATCAGTCTTGTACTCTGCAGTAAACAAGTCTACAAGATACAACACTCAGCCATCTATTGTATTTCCAAAGTTTTGATTTATTCGCAAACTTTGGGAGGGTAATATTTTCCAGCTTTCACAGAGGAAAAGTAATTTATTTCTCTTGGAAATATTGGCTTTATGAAATATTGGCAGTCTAGATTTTTACACTTTTGACATTAATCATTACTTTCTGTGAGAAATTTGTGAGTTGTGAGTCCAGCAAAATCTTGGTCGTGAAATCCGATTATGAACAACAGATAACAACAAGTTGTCACTTTAATGGCTCGTTAGGAGCTTAAAGTAACAGTTAATGAAGCAGAATAACTATGACTTACCAACTATTATAAAGTAGCAGTTAATGAAGCAGGGTAACTATGACTTACCAACTATTATAAAGTAGCAGTTAATGAAGCAGGGTAACTATGGCTCACCAGGTGTAGTTTTGGTAGTAAGGAAACAGTGGTGCCAAGGTAGAGGGAAGCCAGTGATGAGACAGTGTTGCCATAGAATATGTAAAGGTAGAACTGATAATTAATAAATGCTATTAAAACTTACGTCAGAGGTGGAGTGTCCTCTTAACGGCACAGAGGGACATTAAAGATGTAATTACTGAGGAGAACCATTCTATATACGTCCTTGCGGGTCACGCTGGATCTTAATTACCGTTATTACTGTCCTTGGCGCAGGGCGCCTGTCCCATTACCTGTTCTGGAAATACAATTAACCTTTGAGTCGTCCAGACCCTTCCAGGAACCTTCCTCCCCAGATATATTTACCTCCTCCCCAGGGCTGGCATGACCTCCTCCCATGTTGTTACCTCTCCTCCACACCACGATCCCAGATCTCTGCCCCAGCCCCCTAACAAAGGCCACAACGCCAGCCCCCTAACACAAGCTACTGCCTTACCCCCCTTGAGACAAGCAACTACACCAGCTACCTAACCTAAGGCACAACTACAACCTCCTAACCCAGGTCCAACCTCACCAGTGGCCGCCTCTCCCCGTCACTGGCTGCCTCTCCCTACCACTGGCTGCCTTTTCTCACCACTGGAAGCCTCTTTCCACCACTGGCTGCCTTTCCTCTCCACTGGCTGCCTCTCCCCTCCACTGGCTGCCTCGTCCCACCATCCATCACAGGTTCCTCGCCGCTAATATAATTTGTTGTTTTACATTGACTCATTTTAAGAGAAAGTCCCAAGCGACTCCCGGCTCGGCAGGTTCCCCCGACAGATTGTGATGGATTCTCTTAATATGGGAAAATTCCTCTCTATTTTATACACAGGCAAAGTTTCTTTGACGTAGAGAGCTTTATTGGCTCAGGAATATTTGTTTTTTAGGGAAGGTGAAAGGAAAAAGTCACTGCTCTGAGGGTTGTGGTGGAGGACCTCACAACTAAAGGGTTATAATGGAGGGACCTCACAACGTAAGGTCGAGAAAACTGCAAATTCATGTAATGATTATGTTGTTATTAAAGGGTAGTGAACACCAGGTAATTAATGTATCTGATGTTTCTCTTTTCTAATATTGTTATCATCATTATCATTATTATTATTATTATTATCATCATTATTATTATCATTATTATTATTATTATTATTATTATTATTATTACTATCATCATCATTATCATTATTGACATTCGTATAACTTTTACCGCAATTCCTATTGCATATCCACAGTCCCCTTTTATGGGGCTCCTGCAGTTTCAAGCCTGCACTCCAGTCAGTAGCAGGGAAGTGATGGACTCTTCCGAAGCACAAAATGTCTTTTGAGGACACCACTCCACTTTCTTTCCAAAAGCGACATCTCACTCCAAGTGTAGCCCCGATAACTTTATATATATATATATATATATATATATATATATATATATATATATATATATATATATATATATATATATATATATATATATATATATATATATATATATATATCACCGACATCAGGGAGTCACTGTGAAAGCATCACTTGTAGTCTACAATTTGGTTGCTACACTGTTGGTCGGGTCGCTACACTGTTGGTTGCTACACTGTTGGTCGCTACTTAAAACTTTGATGAAGGCAGAACCCGGACTCCAGGTAGTGTGAGCTCCTCTCCCTCTGAGCCTAACGCTCTAACTCAATTGATTCTCATAAAATATAAAACTTCATCGTTTTTTCATAATTATTGCCAAAAGTTTCTCTTATCCGTAAAAAAAGGAAGCGAAAATTTTGAGCCATTCAAAAATAAGACGAAAGGGAATTGGTTCATAAAAGTTTGAGGAATAAAAAAAGTCAATAATACAGATGTAAAGGGAAAGTTTAGCCAATATCCTGGGCCACAGCGGCTGGTCCAGCGTGTGGAGCCGTTCACGGAATACCTAAATAACTCTTGAGGTCTGTGTCTCACTTGGGGACCAATCCTGCCATCAGATTGGCTGCTGGAGAGTCGTTTATGTGCTCTGATTGGCTGCTCAGTCTGGCCCTAACTCAGGCCTTTCTATACCCGGTATAAATCAGGTTTGTGTTATCACTGTTGGTTCAGAGGGAATATCCCGCCTGGGTGAAGAAGTTGGATGTTTTGGAACCATTACTTTACACGGAAGTTGGCAACTTCTTTGTGGTCCTTCATCCACGGTTGAAGTTTCCTGTTATCGTTATAAATTGATATCTTTGTTATCATATGTTATGAGCTGAGGATATTCCTATCGCGTCATCACACAAGTGTTGGAGAGAACTGTACAGTTTTCTGTTGTCCATCATCATAAATACTTGTGTTATCTCCCCAGTACTGAACCATCAGTCAGCAGGTGCATAAACCAAAACCAGAATTGTGGAGTAGACTTGATGAGGACCTGGGAGGTCTTCCTTACCCAGCTGTGATGGTGCTAATGGTGGTGGTGGTGATAAGGGCGGAGAAAGTGATGGTGACCATCAGCGATCACTTCTCAAACTTTTGTTGTGGTTGTTACTGTAACTCGACCCACCATCCATCTTACAACTCAAGCTGAGAGTGGAATTACTGCCGAGTGTATTGATGAAGCAGTTGCTACACCAGTTGAAGCTGTGGTGACCTTAACAGATGTAGGGCAACCTCACGAAGTGTAGAGGTCTGTAGCTACCTCAGCACATGTAGAGGCCTCACGTGAGGCCATCCTGACAACCCTGCATGACCTTGACCAGAAGCCTGCATAGTTTGTGGCTCAACCGCTCGGCCTCTGTACCCGCAAGTGACGTCCAGGACACGAGAAGGACAGATAACAGGACACCTGATGGTCCATGATGATGCTGTCTGCTGGAGGAGAGTCGTGGTGTCATGCTGGGGTTATAATGTTACCTGTTGTATTGACAAGATAATAGAGCAGGAGGCGTCTCCCTACACACCTCTCACTCTGGTACAGTAGCAGGCAAGTGGCAAGTTATCAAGGAATATCATGAATTATGGGCAAAGATACTGCTAAAGAATTTCCATATGAGAGTGTGATTTGGAAGAGTTCTCTACTCTAAACTGCAGTGAATACTGATACGAAATGCCACCAAAGTATTTCTCTGGATTTCATTAAAAGGTACTGATTATGATCGTATTGGCTGAATAAAACAAAAAAATTCCACTCAGGTTTAGCACCACTCAGGTATAGCACCACTCAGGTATAGCACCACTCAGGTATAGCACCAATCAGGTATAGTGCCACTCGAGTATAGAGTTACCAAGGCGCCCATCTTCCCCTCCCCGCCCTGAGATACCATCACGGTCACCAAGTTAACAAAAGCCAGGACGTTGCCTCTGAACTCTCACCTCCCTCCCCAGCAATCATACCCACTTCCCACGCTCTCCTCCCCTCCTCATTCCCACCGCAACTGCTTCTCTATCCTCCTCTCTCCTACCTCCAGCGGCGGGGTTTCTGGCTTCAAATTAGAATTCTTCTGCAGCAGTTCTCCTCGCCGGAGAAATACTGTCTCTGCCTTGCGATAATAAGACTCGTACTTGCTGCTGAGGGCTCCTGCCTCCTGAGGGCTCCTGCCTGCTGAAGGTTGCCTCTTGCTGAGGGATCCTACCTGCTGAGGGCTTCCTTCTGCTGAAGACTGCTAGTTGCTGAAGGCCTCCGCCTGCTAAAGGCTCCTACCTGGTTAGGGCACCTGCCTGCTGAGGGCTCCTTCCTGCTGAGGACCCCGCCTGCTGAGATCCGCTCCCTGCTCACACCGTAATTACTGAGCCACAACAACAAGGGTGAGTGAGGGAACCCCGCCTTAAATTCCCAGCTCAGGTTTTCTCTGGCAACATTGTCGTTGTTGTAGAGGTTATTGTCCTCAGCCTCACCTCAGCCTCCACGACAACTGCATAATCACTTTACTTCTCCAGCTTCAGTTATTGTGCCGTGGTATCAGAGTTCACTTCACGTGCATTATAGTACATTACGACTTATCACATGACATTACATATTACAGAAATTAGGGAATTTAGATTCCATTGCAGTACATGACATAACAGCTTGTTACATTAGACTGCGCTATATTACTAGAAAATAAAGTACAATACTGTACGTTGGATTACATTTCATAACAGTACATCAGTTTGTTCTGCTACTGTACCAGTCATTCTGCCAGTTAGTTAACAGGTCACTTGGATATCAAGTCAGTTGGTAAGCTGATACACCTTTCAGTTAGCCACTCAGACAACCAGGCAGTCACGTAAGCACTTAGCCAGTTAGCCAACCACTCGAACAACCAATGACTCAGTCAGACAACCTGTAAACCAGCCAGTTAGCCAGTCTTTCACTTAACCAGCCATAAAACCAACCGGCCAGTTAACCAGACAGTCAGTCAGCTGTTAAGCCAAATCATCTATCACTCAACCGCCAATGATAAAGAGCACTAACTTTTCTTGAAGTTTTTCTTAAGTGTAAAAAGTGACAAAATTCCTCGTTTAGGAGATAAGATATACTTCATAACTCTGAGGCTAAGTGTATTAGGAATTAAGTGAGTTTGTTTGAGTCAGAACAAGAATGTTTATATTTCGAGGAAATCTAGATGCATTTCACCTTGATATTTTCAGTCATTGATCACTTGGCTTGTGTTGTATCAATGATATAAGATGAGCTTCCTTAACTTGTATATTCTACGTAAAACCATGCAACTATGCAAATGAGTCTTCTGGTTTGTTATGAATATCGTCGTCGTAAGAGAAATCTGTTCTTTATAAAGTTCAAGAAGGTTTACACTGGAGACCAACTATTGCGTTGGATGTTTAGTTCCCTGTGGGAGTCACCCTACCAGGAGCCTCTCCTTGACCCCCAGGTTCCCCAGTCCTTGGTAAGGTAACCACGGGTCGGTCGTCTTACCTCCCCCAGAACACCCACTCCAGGTGGCAATTATACAAACCAAACAAACAAACAGATAAACAAAGCTTCTATATAATTCGTTTGACGTTAGAGCTATAAATGAGTTTTCTTTATTCATAAATGATTATTGGAGAGAAGGTAACTGTTGGTCTGAGGACATATTTCCCACCAACCAAAACAGGCTCGCTTCTCTCCATGTTTACACTGACAACACACATCTCGGTCGTGTTTTGTTATTTTCAGCCAAGTTGTTTGTTCAGAATCACTGAAGTAAACAAAGTAAACAAGACCAAATTTCATGCAGGAAATGGTTGGTCGTGTGAGGGAAACCTTGCAGGCGTATTAAAGCCACGTAATCTATGTTCCTCATGTATTTATCTAATGTGAAGATGTTAATGTGTTCTTACAAGGAGCACCGCCTACCCTCGCTTGTGGGTCCTGACTCTGGCTGACCCTTACGTTGGGTATCATACCACACCTGGTTGTCTGGCTGACCCTTACGTTGGGTATCATACCACACCTGGTTGTCTGGCTGACCCTTACGTTGGGTATCATACCACACCTGGTTGTCTGGCTGACCCTTACGTTGGGTATCATACCACACCTGGTTGTCTGGCTGACCCTTACGTTGGGTATCATACCACACCTGGTTGTCTGGCTGACCCTTACGTTGGGTATCATACCACACCTGGTTCGCCTGTTGGCTTGATCACCCTCCCATCATAGTCCTAGCTATTTCATTTTTTGATTGGCTCGGAAGAGTTACTGTTAATTGTTTCTCAGTGACTGGCTACCTAGATCAGGGATCTCACTCTGGTCTGGTATACGCTTCTGTCATCTCGATTCTTTGTTTTAGTCATCCCATCGCAGACACTCGTCAGCTTGGCCACATCGCATCTGAGTGGCCCCCGAGGCTCCACAATCTCGATTATTGCAATGACACGAACACATAAAGTCTGATTGGTTTATTGTGTGTAGACTTATAACAAAAAAGCATCAGATCAGCGAGTATTTAGTGCTGTCTAATCGTGGGAGTTCATCAGGAGTACACTGGCCAAGTGGAAGACTGAGGCAGGTAGAGTCCCACCCACAAGAAAGTCACATATACAAGAGACAGCTACAACGTTCTCAGCGAATCGCATGTTTATATTCCAGTCAAAATTTAGAGTCTTCCTCCTCCCGTCTAGACACAGTCACCCCCCCCCCCCCCCGCCTCCCCTGCCTGCACTTCATCATCAGGACAACTGGTGGCAAGTAACAAGGTTAGTGACGCCAGCTTTGGTTGAGGATCAACTCACATCCCTGACTTTCCCTCCTTCCTTCCTTTCCAAAATGCTCCCTGGGCGTCCACCTGGTCCTGGTTACTGTGGGTGTAGGAGTATACCTTGCACGAGCTCCCTGGGCCTCTACCTTGCCCTGTGGAACGTGCTGCCGTGCTTCCTAGGATGTATTGTTGACGTGTCAAAAAAAGGCAATACCTGTTCTCATTTTCCCAGGGGTACAGATTGCTGGCTTGTCGTACTCGTTAGCAAACCTTTTTTTTTTTTTTTTGATGAAGTAATTTGGTTTTCTTATATTTCGAGAGGAAAGGTTTTCTTTAGACATGAGAAACAACATAGAAATTATGAGTTATAGTCTCAGACAGAGAGCCACAGGATGGGATATTGAAGACGATTAGTAACGTGTCACGTGGCTGGCTGTGGCCCTGACACTCCTACCATCGTCAGGGTGGACCCACGGGACACTATCACCAGCTCCCGCTCTGTCTGTGGTCCAGACATCCTTTCCGGGAATGGCGGCCCTTAAGGGCGTGAGGGATACAGCAAGGATTTAGGGGCTCCCAGGCCCTCACTCTCCTCCGTCCTCTCCTCTCCCTGTGCTCTCTCACCGCCTCCCTTGTCCTCTCCCCCATCCCTGACCCCGTCTCTTCCCTCTGCCACATCCCTCTCATCTTCCCACGGCTACATCCCTCTCATCTTCCCATCTCTACCTTCATTCTTTCCCTCTCCAGTTACCCTCCTTCCCGTCACTCCCTCCCTTACCCTCCCTGTCTTCCTTCACTGCTGACTCTCCTTACTCTCCCCCTCTCTCTCTCTCCCCTCACTGCTGACTCTCCTTACCCTCCCCCCTTCTCTCTCCCCTCACTGCTGACTCTCCCTACCCTCCGTCTCTCTCTCTCTCCTCGCCGCCCATACCCGACCCTAACTGTCGCTCAGGTTGTCAGACACCACAATAGCCCTGCCATTAATATCTGATTCCCACCAAAACATATTCCGTTCTCCGACGTATTTCTTGGCTCGATATCCTGGAGTGACCGACCATGGCTGGGAGGAACAGTGGCCGCGAGAGAGAGAGAGAGAGAGAGAGAGAGAGAGAGAGAGAGAGAGAGAGAGAGAGAGAGAGAGAGAGAGAGAGAGAGAGAGGTATATGTGGAACTACAGATTCTATCGACCTTCATAAAATCTCTGTTTCCTTTTCCGAGATCATGACACTTATCTCAGAGGTAATATAATTACTTCATGATTAACAGTAGTTCAAAATCCGCTAATTTTTCCTGGCCAAAATGGATCTTCGTGTGTGTTACTTTCAAAAATATACAGTCAGTCTTGGTCAGAATGTTGTGCAGACATCAGGAGTAACTCAAGGAGAAAAAGAATAGGTTTTGGCGAGGTTAGGTCAAAGGTCAAAGACTGGATTAAATATTTGTAGACGGTGAGAGCCGAAGCCTCCATCTTGAAATAGTTAACTAGATACATTATTATTCGTTTTTCTTTCTATTCTTGCTTTACCGTCTTGTTTTCTTTATATGTTCTCTCCTACTTCCTCATATTATCACGAATGTATGTTCCTCTTCCACCATCTCTGTTTTGCCTCACCCTTATCTCTGTTCCTTGTTTATAGTTCATGATCACCATAGTCTTCTCCATCCTCCTCTCCTCTCTCTTTACATTTATTTATTCTTTCCATCTTCACCTCTTCTTTCTTCCTGCCTTCCCTTCACAATAATCTCCTCACCTACTCTTACTTCACCCCTTTTCATTCCACTCAATTTTCTTATCCTTTTCCTTCATTGTCTTTGTCCACCTCTCCCTCTCCCTCTCTCGTTCTCTCCCTTCCACTCTCCCAGCAGTAACTAGTTACATCTCGTCCTGCTCGCGTCACAAGGGAACAGTTTCCAGAACCTTCACCTGATCGAGTAAGTGGGATGAAGAGTTCAATACGTGAGATATGCAAATTGGGAAGCACCTTATTATATGCAAATGATTCACAGCGGCTTTTGCTGTATCTGATTTCAATCTTATGATTTTACTGTACTCCTTGGACAACATCATGAAGCTAAAGAGTTGTTGCAGTGATACTGGAAGAACGATGCACTGGTGCTGGAAGGTCAGTATGTTGCTGGAGGGTTGGTGTGGTACTGGGAGGCTAGGGCAGCGATGCTGGAATGTTAGGGTGGTGGTGCTGGAATGGTGGATATCGTTGCTGGAAGAATGATGTAGTGGGGCTGGAAGGTTCGGATAGTGGCACTGGAAAGATGGATAGCGATGCTGGAAGAATGATGCGGTGGTACCGGAAGGTTAGGATAGTGGTGATGAAAGGTTAAATCATAGAGAATTTCTAGATCTAGTGATCACAGTGCTGGAGAAGCTGATATACCATAAAGTTTGAATGATAACATTCGATAGAGTGGATCCTGAGCCATCACTGAATGTATCAGTATTATATGCATAATCGAATTAAGAATGATATTTCCATTCCTTTGGGCTCTGGAAAGCCATAGGGGAGGTCTTTACTGTCTTCCAGGCGGAGACTGACAGGGTGATGTATGCTGCGTCAGAGCCTGGAATGACTGCTCCCTCCCCTGGAGCAGCCTGGCATATGCTAATGGCCGAGGCGAGGAACGGCGCCACGATTAAGAGACACAAATATTTCTAGTCTCGGAAGGTAAAAGGAATAAGGTTTATAAATCCTCATTTTTCAAGGTTTTTCATCAGCTTGATATAGTCTGGAGTCATCTGGAAGACAATATATTCATTGTCCGTCTGCTATCCTGACGGTGGCTCTGGAGGGCATCTTTACCTTCGTCAGGTCATACGTTAGGTTGTGGAACAGTAGAACACACTACGAGTATGACCTGACACACACACTGGTGGTATAAGCTGCTATGGTCGTATGGGATGTAGGTATAACTAGACAACAATGTAGGTATGACTGAATACACAATAGTTGCAGCTACGGGTAGCATGAGCCAGGGAGTTGGTTGTCTTACGTAGAACATAAGTACGTGACTGTAATTAGACCTTAACGTTAGTACATCACAGGTGACAAGTCTTGAACATTAGTACAGTACAGTGTAACAAGGTCTGAACATAAGGACACACACACACACACACACACACACATACACACACACACACACACACACACACACACACACACACACACACACACACACACACACACACACACACACACACACACACACATGGAAGGGTAACCAACACATGAACACATCAAAGGCAGACGGACGACGGCCCACCTGTGTAAAGAGAATTTTTCTCCCGTTTGCATTTGTAGTTTACCTTCACAGTGGGTTTGTAGTTTACCTTTGTTATGGCATATTAGTCTACCTTCACAGTGATTTTGTATTCTACCTTCACAGTGGATTTGTAGTCTACCTTAACAGTGGGTTTGTAGTTTACCTTCGCAGTGGGATGTAGTCTACCTTCGCCGTGGGTTTGTGGTATGGCTTCACAGCAAGTTTGTAGTATGCATTCAAAGTGGGTTTAGAATGAAAGAACTTTATTGATTTTTTTTCATAAAGAAAAGTGAACTAAGTTCACCACTGTTACTGAAGATGAATCTTACAGTGGCTGTCAGCGGTGAAGGTCAGTCACAGTCCTACATTTTCTGTTGTTTCCATCAGCCGGATACAATTCTGTCCATCATCAAACGTCACAATATCATATTATTTCCATCAACTGAAGGTCATAATATTTTGTGTTTCCATCAGCTGGAGGTCACAGTACTCTAAAGTTTCCATCATTTGAGTTGAAAAGCAAACATAAACCAAACAAACCAGATGGCAGGACTTGGGTCGACTTTACTTGCGATCAGCGGGAAGACCACTGTGCCTCAATGACCCCCTTTAGAGGAGATAGTAATTCTTGCTGGCCTGTGTGATGGAGTGCTGGAGACCAACAAGAGTATGATGGAGTGCTGGAGACCAACAAGAGTATGATGGAGTGCTGGAGACCAACAAGAGTATGATGGAGTGCTGGAGACCAACAAGAGTATGATGGAGTGCTGGAGACCAACAAGAGTATGATGGAGTGCTGGAGACCAACAAGAGTATGATGGAGTGCTGGAGACCAACAAGAGTATGGTGGAGTGCTGGAGACCAACAATAGTGTAGACATGCCTCACACTCGTACAATTACACACTCTGTAATCATACTTCAGACTCCAGTGACATACATTGCACATTAATTCCCTTGTACATGTTTCCAACATTCTCTCTCCACACCGTCCAATCTATATGTAGATTAAACACTTATGGTAACAGAATATGGCCCTGGTTCAGACTACTCCCATCCTGACCCTCACCATCCGTCATTCCCCGGGCCTCACACCCCATCTGTCCTGTAGTCCTCCTTGCTGAAGAACATCACATCACCTACCTGCTGTCTCACCTCCGTCTGTTCTGTAGTCCTCCCTGCTGGAGGCCACCACCTCCCTGCTGCCTCACCTCCGTCTGTCCTGTAGTCCTCCCTGCTGGAGGCCACCACCTCCCTGCTGCCTCACCTCCGTCTGGCCTGTAGCCCTCCCTGCTGGAGAACACCACCTCCCTGCTGCCTCACCTCCGTCTGTCCTGTAGTCCTCCCTGCTGCCTCACCTCGCCTCCGGGAGACCAACAAGAGTATGATGGAGTGCTGGAGACCAACAAGAGTAGGGTGGATTGTTTGGGGGACCAACAAGAAAAGGAAGGAGTGCTGGAGACCAACAAGAGAAGGGATGGATTTGCGGGAGCCCAAACAAGAGTATGAGGGATGCGGGGGCCAAAAATTTGGGGGCTCCCTAACCCCGGTTGTGGGGGTTTGCTGGGGGCCAAAAATTTGCTCCCTCACCTCCGCTTCCACCCCCCTGTAACCAAACCAAACCCCCCTGTTTTCCCTAAAATTTTCCTTCCCCCCTTGTTCCAAACCACCCCCCTCTCCCACCCCCCTCTTTGTAGTTCCCTTTTGGAAACCAAAATCCCGGCTCCTCCCCTCCCTTCCTGACCCCCTCACCACCACCCCCCCGGGCCTCACCCCTCTGCCCCTGTAGTCCCCCTTGCTGGAGGCCACCACCTCCCTGCTGCCTCACCTCCGTCTGGCCTGTAGCCCTCCCTGCTGGAGAACACCACCTCCCTGCTGCCTCACCTCCGTCTGTCCTGTAGTCCTCCCTGCTGCCTCACCTCCGTCTGTCCTGTAGCCCTCCCTGCTGGTGGCCAGCACCTCCCTGCTGCCTCACCTCCGTCTGGCCTGTAGCCCTCCCTGCTGATGGTCAACACCTCCCTGCAGGAACTTGTCTTTACCTGTAATAGTCTACTTACTTACTTACTTACTTTTGGTAGTTCATAGTGTCATATATTGACTTGTACTGACTCTTGGTAGCACAGAGTGGCTTGTATTGGCTTACGTTTGCTAGTGTTGGCTTGTGGCAGATGGTAGCAACGGTTTACTGTTCAAGATATTTTGATCACTCAACACACCTTTCCTTTCTGCTCTGCCTTATGCCAGAGACACTGTCGTGTACGTACTTTATCATGGCTGTGTTGACCAGGTTTAGTGTATTGTCCACTGTTGACCCTCATGAGACGAGGTAAGAAACATGGACAGGAAGTGAGAGAGCCTCGTACAGCAAGACACAAACTGACAGTCTGAGAGACACATGTGTATTACACAGAGTTGCATGGACGGCCTCACCTACAGACGGACGGACAGAGGAGGACAGCCAGGCAATATGCTGTCTGTACACGGAGACAGCAGCTTTGTCCAGAATGTTGGGGATGATGGTGTGTGTGTGTGTGTGTGTGTGTGTGTGTGTACGTCCGTGTGACACACACACACACACACTCCCCCAACTTTACCTTAGCCTGAACCCTAGTCGTTGGTTCCGGTCCAGACATTTACCATGTTTCTCTTGTTTTCCATCGCGGTGCCTAACGTGCGGCATCACTGGTCTGGCCCTACCGGAGGTATAATATCCTGTACAGCCAGAGGCCAGGTAGCCAGGACAATAATATCCCCAGCATGGCCTGCTGCTGCTGCGCCTCCTCCCACGCCAGACCTCAAGGGGCTAGCAAAGTTCCGGCCAGACGACTGCTACTTACAACATTACTTGGAGAAATTCCCTGGTGATATCCCTGGAGATGCCAGCTATCAAAGTTACGCGGAGAGGAACTTGTGCCGGACGAAGGCGGTAGGAATAGCAGAGGAGGATCAGAGGCCGGGAAAAATGGTAGTGGCGTCGGGTAAGGTTACTTGTGGGGCGGCCACCCCGGCCTGGGTCACCCCGGCCTGGGCCACCCCGGCCTGGGCCACCCCGGCCTGGGCCACGCTGGGTTGGGTCACCTCTGGCAGGAACACCACGGGCTGGGCCACGAGAGTCTAGCTCGCAAGGGAAAACATTTGCCCTCTCTTTTTCACTGAGGGAGATGGCCCAGTATGCAAATTGTGCCTCTTCTGGCAACTGGCACTCTGGAAAAGCATGCCTAATGAAAATAAGAAGAACGTAAGAGCCAAGAGGAAGGTGCTGAAACAGCCTCTCCGACAGAGAGGTTTCTGCTGCAAACCTGGGAAGGAAACACAACCAAACCTCTCACATGTGATGCGGTCTGAACGTCACGCTCCACGACTCTGTTAGCCACGGAGGTTGGTGGACCCAGGTGAGGTGTAGCACACTGTGCGGCTACACCTGGTGACACAACAACGTCCCTCTACTGCAGCTAATGCCCAAGGTTCTTGTTCCTACCGCCTCTCTCTGCTTCACCTGAATTCCGTTAATTAAGCAAGAGGTTGTTAGTCAGTGCGCCAGTTGGTGTAAGTTAGCTGAGGGGGAGGAGCGCCTCAGACGGTTTCTGAAGTTGGCTGAGGTTGGGTAGAGCCTCAGACGGTTGCTGAAGCTGGTTGAGGCGGTGAGCTCCTTTGATTGCTACTGGAGCTGGCTGAATCAGAAGAGCGCCACTGACAGCTGCCAAAGTTTGCTGAAGCGAGGAACTCCTTTGGCGGCTACTGAAGTTATCTGAGACGGGGGTGCGCCACTGACGGCTGCTGAGGTGCACTGCAGCCTTACTAACGTCCGCCAAAGGTTGCCTTATTTTTTGCCATTTGTGGCAGTGCATCATGATAAGGTGACCATATAATCTGGAGACACTTGGATGGAAGTTGTTCTGGTGATGTTCAGATCCTCCTTCAGGATCCTTTATTGTTGTCATGTACAGATGTACGAACACTACATGATCTGTACACTAATGTGGACACAACTGAATGAGTGTTTTTATGGGGGAGTCAAGGCTCCTCATGATTATCGTACAATGTTTACACGTATATAAGTATGTGACTCGTGAAGTTCGTATTTCTGAAGGACACCACATCTTCCAGAGGAATGTTGCTCACGATAAAGATTAAACTGGATGATGATAAATTTTCGGAGTAAAGTCACGAGATGCAGGAATTAATCTGAAGCTTGCTGTCCTTGAGGTAATTTGATGGTCTTTAATAAAGTGTCTAGTTTATGTTGCAAAACTGTCAGCTTACAGTAACCTTACAACCTCACCCAGCCTTGCATCTTATCACCCCCGCAGGCCCACACATCCTCACGGCCTCACAAATCCTTCCATTCCCTCAACATCACAACCCTACACATCCACTTATTCCCTCACCCTCACAGCCCTACACATCCTCATAGCGCTACCCATCCTCACACATCCCCTCATCTTCCTGTTGTATGTGAAATTCGTCGTTTGAAGTTGCTGGCGTGAGGACCTTTACCTCTGCACACACCACCAGGAGCACTCTCGTCTGTCAGACATTTCTATAAGCCAGCGCCGGGGTTGGCCTCCTCAAGGTTCTCTCTTTAACCAAAGGATCACTTGAAGCTTCACACACTGTCCTTCCACAAAGTTTAAAGAGACTGTCGAGCCTGTTCCAGGAACTTTATCATAAGATCAGAGAATCCCACTATTATCCACTCAGCTCTTTCAATCTAGTGCCCAACAGTAGGTCAAGAGGACTTAAGATGTTGACACGAAACCTCTGCTCTTCTTTCAAACGATAACTTTTCACAGTTTCCTTCTTTCAAATAAATAGGGAAAACAAATCAGATTCCTGGCGGGGCGTAAGTTATAAATTGACCGCAGTGAACTGTATGTTTCTTATGGAAGGCAATATGACAAACAAGAATCGACATAACTAGTAATATCTACTTTATTCCTGCCATCTGTTCCCTCTCCTGGAAGCAAACACAAGTCTCCAGTTCTGTGTTTCTTCAGAAGCTGTTATGGACCACCAAAAACTTTCAGCTTTACTCAGCTACCAAGAGAGTGGCTCATACTAGAGACTCCTTTACTTTCCCAGTGGAGTATGATAGGGTTCCCATACTTTTCAGTGGACAAAAAAGGATTCCCATCCATTTCCGACATTGGCAGGGGACCCTCATCTTACCCCAGGATCCTTCCTCCAGTATCTTCCTCATGACCTGATAGAAGGTTTCAATACATTTTTAAAAATTATCACGTGGTCCTTCAAGGACCTTCCACAGTACCTATTCCTTCGTGCTGATCTTTCAGAAGCCACCTCTTTTCCTTACATTCTGGAGTCCTATCCTCCCTCAAGACCTAATAAGGAGTCCTGTGACCTATCAATGGCTTCTTATCGTTGTACTATGCCTGTATGAGTACTTTAACTCTATTTCCAAGATCTACAAGAGCCCCTTCACCTTCCTCAGGTCCTACAAAGACACCCATTATTCCAAAGACCAACCAGGGGGTCATACCTTTCCACAGGACGATCTTGGGTGTACAGTCCCCCACAGGATCAGCCAAGCACCCCAAGCCCTGCAGGAAAACCTATCCTTCCTGCCACATCAAGTGGCCGTAGCTAGCTCCCAGCTCACCACCATAGGTCCTACAGGAAGGCCCATCCTTCTTGCCACATTAAGGGCCCGTAGCCAGCCCCCAGCTCACCACCCCAGGTCCTACAGGAAGGCCCATCCTTCCTGTCACATGAAGGGGCCGTAGCCAGTTCTCAGATCATCTAAATCACAATTAAGGAGGAGAATAAAAGCGACGGAGATGATGGCCCAAGTGTCCTCACTGGGAGGATGAGCATCAGGATCGACCACTTCTCTAAGGTGAAGCTCTCTCTTGCCGCCGGGGAAGTTGGCTTTATGTTCACCAGTTTGTGGTGGCTGATGAGAGGAGAGAGAGGTTGTGGTGGCTGGTGCGAGGAGGGAGAAGACGAAAGAAAGAAAGAAAGGAGAAGGGAGATGGAGGAGGAAGCATTACCTTTGGATGAAGAGGGAAGGAGAAAGTGTAAAGATATCAGAAGAGAAAGGAGGAAAAAGTAGAAGTGTGATTTCCAAATGAGAGGAAAAGGAAGAAGACAGCGGCAGGGTGGACTACGGATATACAGACGAACAGAAACAGTAACAAGGATAACAGACGTATAGAGAAACAGACGACAGTAGGGAGGGCAACAGGGGCACAGAGGGACAGACAACAGTACAGTAGACGAGGAAGGAATTCAACAGTACAGGAACAGTGGAGGGAACCATTGTACAGAGGTACATACATGAGGCGAGGACGGCAGGGGAGTCGTTGTTGCATAAACTGATGGCTGACGACTGACTGACGACTGATTAATGACTGATTGATGACCGAATGATCGTTGACGACTAACTGTCGACTGATTGACGATTGATTGATGACCGATTGATGAATGACTGATGGCTGATTGATGACTGACGACTGATTGACGAATAATTGATGACTGACTGATGACTGATTGATGACTGATTGATTGTAGCAGTTCAGTGAATGCTCATCAGATATTCATTAAATCAAAATCATTAGTACATATTATTTACTCAGTTAACCAACTATAATTGTTATGATTAGAACTTCAGTAACTAGGAATTGATATTTCTAAGTCAACTAATGGAAGCTTATTTTTATTTTACTGAAGTATCTGGATGAAACAGTAACTTTAACTCTGTAAATTGATACACAATTAACCTTTCTGTAAGCAGTGAGTCATTATCCCACAATACTTCTGTAGTTAGCAATGAAAATAAAGATTATAATTACTCTAAATTAAAGCTGAGAGTTCGGTACTCAGGAGACACGAGTGTGCAGTATGGTGAAGCAGTTACGCCTGGTGGTCGGTGGGTGGGTCGTGTTACCTGGTAAAGTTACAAATCTGAAGCTGAGGATGAAAAGCAGAGCAGAATGTGCTCAGAGGCTGACTAAGCAAAGGTCAGGTGGTAAATGTATTATGGTGACAAAATACATGATGATTGTAAAGGTCAAATGATAGTTATGTACTGATAACAAAATACATGATTGTTGAGGTCAAATGTCGATCATGTAAATATTACAAAATACTTAAAAACAAATACACGAATTAGAACACTACATCAAGTGAATCAATAAAAAGAGGGAGACAAATATTGAACAAACTAAGCAGCCAAAATACAGTGATCAAGAAAGATCATAAGTAAACAAGCTGGTGAGAGAAAGAAAAGACAAGAAAGATGATAATGAAAAAATGATTCACAAGAAATAAAAGAAATGTCCTTTTATAGAAATGAAATACGGGATGACTTGATCAAAGTTGCTAGGTACAAGTGAAGCAGGAATACAATACGAGTAAAGAAAATAGAATCACGATACAAACGGATAAATAAAGAAAGTAACTCGTAGGATGTAAATAACCAAGAATATAACTGGACAAACAAGGACGTGGAGGACAGGAATCTTAAACACAAGAAAAGTCTTGTTTACATACAAAAATAATGAAAGATCGATAAGATAAAAAGTTTCGAAGCAAACATTAGGTGTGACCAAATGGACAAGTAAATGTATTTTGTACACAAAGACACAAGAAACAACAATCATGCATTAACAAACACATGAAACCGTGAACACGTTAGGAAAAACAAGTTACCCAAAATAGGAAAAGAAATATATTAAAATGATTAAGATAAAGATGCACACAAGATATCCTCTCACGAGACTCGTGTCAACAGAGGAAGAATAGAACACAAAATACGAGAGTTATTTCGAAAAAAAGCAAAAAACAGAAATAAACAAGAAATAAACTGAAATTGGAATATGGAAGAGATTTAACGTATGGCCATAACAAGAGTGCCAGGGAGAACCCTTGAGGGACTCCACCCTGCGTCCTCCCTCACCTGCGACTGTAGTAGAAACACAAACAAAATAGGGAAAGAAAAAAGTGTATATATATATATATATATATATATATATATATATATATATATATATATATATATACATATATATATATATATATATATATATATATATATATATATATATATATATATATATATATATATATATATATATATACAGTTGTTGGTGTCTGTTATTTCCGCCTGTAGTCAGGGCCATTTGGAAACATATTGTAAAACAAAAACAGAAAATATAAATGTTCACCTAAAAATGTAAAAGAAAATGGATTTTGTTCTGCAGAAAAACAAACTATTTTGGTCATACATTCAGAGTCAACAGACAATAAACCGGTCTGGACTAATTCAACCGAGAACGTAACACCGCTTCGTAAATCCAGAGGAAATTAACTTTTTGATAAAAAGAACTAGTTTGGAAAATAGTGCGATATATGAATGGCTTTATTCTTTATCATATTTAGATCTATACAAACGGAATTAACCAGAATATAGATAATGTGTACACTAAAGATTTAAACATAATTTTTTTGTCGTGTTTATGTACATGAATCTCCTCCATCATGAAAGGCATCTCCGTTTGCATAACCATGAAGTCTTGGAAGAACTGGCATGTAGTTACGTCTGAGGAAAGTATATCAACGGGAATGCTAAAGACCTCGGAAGGTATTCCTAGATGCAGATAACCTATAAACCCAAGCATCCACATACACATCCAAGGATTCCACAAACACCCATAATCACAAACACGTAAACAAACTTACAAACACCCAGTGATACACCAACAAAACATTAGATAAGAATATACGTAAGGAAACCAACAGACACCAAGACTGGTGACCATGAACAAAGATACGTAAATGAAAACACAAATACCAAATACCAGGGGTTAAAAATAATCATTCCTACAAACTTGCAAATCCCAAAAATCACAAACAAACTTTAACACTTACACAAACTTTACTGATGTGAGCTTGGATACGTCTTTCAAGGTATGGCTGTGGCAGTCTTGCACATGTTGGACAGACAACGCTAACAGCTGCCTCCATCTGGCACGGACACTGTGACACCAGCTGATTCGCTAGATGGTGCCATAAGTAAGCCATCTGTCTACCCAGTGAGCAGGACGGTACGACCCTTGAGCATGATGGTACGATCCCTGAGCAGGACGGTACGACCCTTGAGCACGATGGTACGATCCCTGAGCAGGACGGTACGACCCTTGAGCAAGACGGTAACAGCGTTAGCGACGATGATGATGATAGCCTGACCTCTGACCTCACCCTTGATAATCAAGTCCGAGATCAGGTCATCATACTCTGAGATTGTATCGTCTTGCCTCAGGGATGTGCTGCTCGACTCAAGGTGTAAAAGGCTCCACACACACACACACACACACACACACACACACACACACACACACACACACAGGTACCTCGGCTCATCTCCATCTTTGACTCTCGAGGGGAAAAAATCCAAAATTTAGACCTTTGTTCATCGTGTAAGCATGACCTGTGAGGTGCTCAGCATTCCTGTAGCGTTTAGAATGTTCCCAGTTTACATATGTTGAATATAGAGTCAGGAAAAAAAAGAACTTCGGTGTTTTTTGTCGCACATTAAAGATTTATGCAAATGAATGTTGTGTTTCATAAAGATAACATGTCCACCTCAGTCTGCAAGAATTTCGTAAAAGATTTCTTCATGTGAGTCAGGATTGTTGAGTGTGAATCTCGAGAGGGAGCGAGGCAAGCGACGCGGGAGGCAGCGGCCTGTGAGCGAGGCAGGTGGTGGAGGAAGCAGTGGCCTGTGTGTGAGGCAGGCGGTGCGGGAGGCAGCGGCTGAGAGAGAGGCAAGCGGTGCGGGAGGCAGCGGCCTGTGGGTGAGGCAGACGGTGTGCGAGGCAGCGGCCTGTGGGTGAAGCAGGTGGTGCGGGAGGCAGCGGCTGAGAGAGAGAGAGAGAGAGAGAGAGAGAGAGAGAGAGAGAGAGAGAGAGAGAGAGAGAGAGGCAGGCGGTGTGGGAGGCAGCGGCCCCAGCCACACGTATATCTCTCTCCGTTCTCCTAAACTTGCCTAATATATCATCCCGCAGGAAGCCTGAGTTTGGAATCATTTACGGCAGAAGCCAGGCGTTACCATGCTAGGAAAATATCATGTGTTGGTGTGTGATGACTGGGCCGGCGTAGCAAGGCGTCGTCATGCTAGGAAATATTTATCTTAAGTTGGTGTACGGCTGCTGGGTCGAGGGGCACTTAGTTAAGTGATGGCGCTTGTGTCTGGTAGGATGGTCGGGGCAGTGAGGGGGGGCCTGTGTTCTGTATTGTAGGGTTTTTTGATCGTGTGTAAATCTTTGTGTAACTTTGTTTGTTACTGTAGATATTGATCGGTGTTTTTGAATATGTGTGTGTGTGTGTGTGTGTGTGTGTGTGTGTGTGTGTGAATATACGTCTGCGGCTGGAAACGTATTACGTGTATGCACGCAATGAGTCCAATTATGTGCAAGCACGCGTTATGTGCCCATTTATGTATATGCACGCGCGTGTGAACCTTGCCAGAGCGGAATTCTTCACAAAGTTCCTCTAACCGCTTTCCATGAGCACCTGGCAACACCCTCACCAGCTGGACCGATAACTTCCCTCCTGAAATTACTCCAACAACAGGAAGGGTCAAGACACGTCCTTAGGTCTTGCCTCGCCCACACCGTCACTATCCTCAGGGATGCGTCGCTAACTACATTATCTCCCCCTCTTACTTGATAATGAAATTATCTCTTTTGCCTACTTAATGATAAAGTTACTCCACTCTGCTGCTACAACCCACCTTCCTCCACTGCATAATAATACTGTTATGCTCCTCAGTGCTCGGCCATAACCTTGCCTCATCAAAGATTACTGTCAACAAACCACCTTACCTATGTCTTTAATGATAGATAATTGTTATTAGTTTTCAAGATCCTTTGCTGTGGTAAAGATAAAGGTCGTTCTTCTTACAGACACAAGAGGAAAGTTGACAAGACTCTGGTAACTTGACCAGAATGAACGATGGGTCAGTCCACGCCAGGTCAAGCCCCAGAGGTCTCCCTCCTCCGTCAGGAGGGTCCTGAGGTCACACAGCGTAGTACTCATTCTAATACCAAAATCGAGGATCTTGGTTGTTAAACTCTGGCGCTGTCACCGTTTGTGTCTGAAAAAAAAAAAACATGAAAGTCTAGAAGGAGAAAGAAGAGAAGTGAAGGAGGAAGGAAAGGGACGGTAATGGAGAAACATAAATGGGAAGGAAAAGTGAGGGAGTAAATTAGTGACAACAAAGCAGAAAAGGAACAAGAAAGAATGCTGTAGAGATTAAATTTGAGAGAGAGAGAGAGAGAGAGAGAGAGAGAGAGAGAGAGAGAGAGAGATGGGGTAAGTGTGGAAGCGAGAAAGAAAGATCAGGGATGAGAGACAGATGTGTTGTAGTGAGAGGAAAGTCCTAGGTTGAAAGATCTGGTGAAGATGAGCCGTAATCTCCCAGACGCGTCATGGCCGACGGCCTGACGCCCTCCGTCAATCCCTCACCTCAGCACCGCCTCCCAGCGACCTGGTCACACTCATAAACAAGTCCCTCAGTACCACACAACAAATGGACTTCCCCCCATTCATATACTTACTCCTTTTTCCTTGCGTTACATACTGCCACATCGTGGCGTTCCTCCTTTTCAGTAAGTCTGACTCACCATAGCCTGATAAGTGGAAAGTGCTCAGTCACTAAGTCAATATTTACCAAGCCAGGTTAGGGTACCCTTTCCCTTCCCTTCCCTGGACCATTCATCAAGCAACAGACGCGGGAACACCGGCGCCAGCATATATATAGCCCCGTGGTCCTGCCGCGTCAGTTGCCAGTTTGCCAATACTTGCTTGTTCATCACGTTGGATTGCCTTCTAAAGGATAAGAGACTCAAGCTCAAGACTGACGAAGATGATTTATATCGCCGGCGACCCACCAGCCTCCTGACTCACCAGGCTGGGTTATTGTCCCGTGACAGCTTTATGACAGCTTTATACCTCCCTGATAGCATCACCACAGCTTTATGATAGCATTACTACAGCTTTACGGCAGCTTCATGACACTCCACTACACCAGTAGGGTATCACAACAACACCTCCACGACAGTTTGACAAAAGCTGCATGAAAGCTTGAACACAAGTACACAACAGCTTCATGCCTCTCCCACAACACTTCCTTAGTACAAGTCCACAATAGTTTCATGACCCGTTTTTATGTTAGCTGAGACGACACGGGCAACTGAGACCCGATCAAGGCCATCCCATTACCGTTATATATATATATATATATATATATATATATATATATATATATATATATATATATATATATATATATATATATATATATATATGGTGAAGTCGCACTTAAGTAGTTTATACAATTTTATCTAACAAGTAATTTTTCAATACATGTGGCACAACATGTTTCGTGGAGACAATCAGTGCTTAAAGTTATTCAAATCCCAACATCACACGTGAGTCCCGCCGTCCAGCACCAGTCTATACAGACCTTCAGTCTCCAACAAGAGATCAAATTAACCAATATCAAGCAAACATCTAGTATGCTAATTAATACTAGATATGCGTTTTCTTGCTTTAACAAGGTACATACTAAGAAACATAGAATCATACATAAAATATACACACAAACACAAACATGCAAGCGCACATACACACAACAAGACACACGCACACACCTCCCGACCCAACGCTCAAATGAAAAGTCTGTAATCATGACGAAGCCCCAGACAAAAATAGAAAAAAAAATAGCAACATTCTTTAACAACTTGGCAGCTGAAATTCTAAATCCGCCCTTGTTTTCTATATGACATAATGACAATCAAGAATGCAAATGAACACAAGAACGAGCAATTCGCTTCTTACCATATGTTTCCTC
This sequence comes from Panulirus ornatus, assembly GCF_036320965.1. Lineage (NCBI taxonomy): Eukaryota > Metazoa > Arthropoda > Malacostraca > Decapoda > Palinuridae > Panulirus > Panulirus ornatus. The sequence goes on from NC_092239.1 coordinate 1,570,960, forward strand.
TGTCTACCGAGGGAGGGAGGCGCGGCCTGCTGGAGACTACAGATGGAAGATTTATGATGATAAACGTGAGAGGCTGATAAAGAATTCTCTGTAAAGAGAAATAGGACTACTCTTGATTACTTTTCAGTTTACATGAGAACCCTAGCCCCTTCTTAACCCCCCAACACACACACACACACACACCATCCCCTGCCACAGCGAAGAACCAGGTAATCAGGGTAGCCCTCGATGGCCCTTATGTTCCTGCCAATGATGCCAGTCTCTGACCAATCCCTGACCTCAGCCCCAGACCCTGGCACTGTGAGTAGCTGAGCCATCCAGGGTGGCCCTCAGTGGCCCTTATGTTGCCACCGATGATGCCAGTCTCTGACGTTTGGCCAAGACAGCAGCAGCTGCAGCAGCCACCACGAATACTAAACACCGACCCAGGTGGGTGACTGTGTCCATGGCTTCTACCACACGGTTCCTACCGCTGATCTTACATGGTAAGATTTCTACCACACAAGATTTCTACCACACAAGATTTGTACCACACAAGGTTTCTACAACTCAAGTTTTCTACCACACAAGGTTTCTACCAAACAAGGTTTCTACAACTCAAGGTTTCTGCCACACAAGATTTTTACCTCAAGGTTTCCACGAGCTTCCTACCGCTAACTTTCCATCGCATGGTTCGCATTACACAAGGTTTCTAACACAGGGTTTCCACCACAAGATTTCTATCACAAGGGTATACCCACGAGTTTTCTGCCACGAGCAACACAAACCAACCAATATAGTCACAGTACACTGATGCAGTTTGTTCCACAGACTGTTAATAGGATTTTATTGTGCATGACAGCCGTTGGTAAGTACAACAAAGGGTGTAAGTAAAACAGGCGAGGCCCACAGGAATCTACAAAACATGAAAGTAGTTGGTAAGTACAAAACTGTGAACCACACGAGGCAAAGCGTCTCAGACAAACTTAAAGGTAAACTGTCCTATCATTTATCTTCGACTTGCTTAACTCAACAGTTACCTTGTACAGTTACATAAGTGTATGGTTTCTAAGGTGTGAAGCATGACTACGTCATGCATGGGGTATCTAAAGTATATATATATATATATATATATATATATATATATATATATATATATATATATATGATACATTAACATTGGTGGAAGGTGAGTATGGTACACATGTAAGGTACAATCACGTTAGTGTAGGACATCTAAGGTACACATGTAAGGTACAGTTGCGGTAGTGTGGGATGTCTTATGTACACACACACAATTACCATTAGTGTAGGACAACTAAGGTACGCTTACAAGATAAAGGAGTGAAGTATGGATATCTTATTCTCCTTCGGCATTATTAGCTTAAGCTTGATAAAAAGAACATGAGCATTACTTAGCGAAGAAATACATGTCCAAAATATGCCAGATGATGAGACTGATCGAAGCTAAACTGTGCTTAATCTGCTCTAGGCTCGGATGAAATTAATCGAGGCTCATATTTATCGAGCAGATGTCGAGACTAACCGATTCAAAGCTGGAATTATCCGTTCAATCTGAAGTACACAAGGCAAGTTTGGAATTAACCAAGTTATATCAGACCGAAACAACGTTAAGACTGTGATTCATAGAGTCTACCCTGAGACCAAGTCGAGGCCGAGATTAATCCGGTTTAATCAGAGATTAAGAACGGCTCCTACGCAGCCCTAAAGGGGAGAGAGAGAGAGGGACCAGGGTTAAGGGCACTTTAGTGACTGGAAGATCCCACAGCCAAAGAAAGCCACAACCGAGGACGACACGAGGGAAGAGAGCAGCCGTAAGTGTTGGACGAATTGATATTTGCACATCCAGAATTGGCATTACAATATCCTGCAGTCACTCTCACTTCATGTATACTTATGGATTGGATTATAAAATTTAGGCTCATAAGCCATGCAATGGAGCATCTAAGGCTATTCAGCGCTCTACGGGTACTTATGGATCAGTAACTCGTGCAGGCTGTCCAACATCCTGGCGTATGTTATTGTTTAAGAGACTATCCCTGTTGACACTTCACTGAGCGTTTACAACAGAAGCGACCACAACGAAAAATATTGCTGCTATTCGGAGCTCATGATACAATTTCAGACATGTTCCCTTTAACACGATCGATACTTTTCTCTTTAAACCGTTTCACCATCCCACTTGCAGCAAGGTGGACTCCCTCAACTGCGCACAAAATATCAAGGGGTTACAACTTCAATGCGAGGTCGACCCGCACATATCTTTTTTTCTTTTACCTCCAGTGAGACAGACACAGTTATAGGTCACACACTATAACGTGGGTTTGATGAAGAAATGCTTCCTTTTTTTGTGGTCAAAAAAAAGATTTCTTTAGCCAGCATTTCAATGGGAGTCATTTAAGTTCCTTTGACAAATTATTTGCATTTCTTCCTCCTCCTACTTATACTGGAGAGTTAAGACCGCTTTTATATCCATGTACCTCCAGGTCCTTTTCTTCCCTTAAGGCCTGTCTACACGAGCGGGCCTGATTGGCGGGCTTGCCCGTTAACGGGCATATTTGACGGGCAAACGATCAAATTGCCCGAAAGCCCGCCGAGCGAAATCACTGAGCTGGTGCCCGGTAGCTGGAGTTTCTACCCTGCCAGACGCAAGATAATATCGTGAACCCACAGCGGGCCTTCATGCCACATCCCACGACATAGCAGCACAGTGAACATTTAACGATGCCAGCCCAGGATAACTCTAGTGAGCCACCAACAATTTTTTGGTCTAAAGCACTTACTAGTACTTTGATTGACCTTTATCGTAAGAATCCATGTTTATGGAATGTGAAGCTGAAATGCTATAAGATCACAAAATCTTTTTCTTGACAATGCTAGGCACCATGGTTCTCGTACCGCACTCCACCCGCTACTGGCAACATCGTCGGGCAGGCCCGGCTGTTCATCACTTCGGTCGTGTGGACAACATTCACGGGCAGGCCCGCCAGAACTTGCCCGTTAACGGGCAAACCCGCCGATCAGGTCCGCTCGTGTAGACAGGCCTTTAGATCATCCGGTTACGCTCTGACTGCAGTAAAGTTAGTATAGATTCGAGTGCGCGTGTGTGTGTGTGTGTGTACGGTTGTTACTGGTGAGCTGCCTCTGTAGATGCAGCTGCTGCAGCAAGTGCCAGTGGATTGTTACTCCCGTTACTGTCGATTTAACACATGTTGCTGCAGGAGCTAACATTTCCTTCATTGTTCCTGCAAGACCCAGGAAACTCTCCCTCATCGTCAGGTTGCCCCGCGGGATGGGGAGGTCCTGCAGGACCCTTTACACTCTCCTTCAGCGTCATGCTGCCCCAAGGAGAGGGGAGGTGTCCTGCAGGACCCAGGAAACTCTCCCTCGGCGTCAGGCTGCCCCGAGGGTGTCCAGCAGACAGAGGAGTCTCCAAATTTATTTCCTACCTTCTGCCAGTCCTCGAGTTAATTAACAAGTTGCTCCGTGGGTCGCATACCAAGCACGTCTGACCCGGCCTCACCTTCTCTTGCCCTGGCCTGCAGCTCCCTGGCTGAATGTTTCCCGAACTGCTGCCTCTCCCCCCCCCCCCCTCATGAAGATTTTGGTGTGGTACTTTCTTTTTCCATTTCATTCTCAAATATTTTAAGCTGCTGAGCACTGCAGCAGAGGCCACACGGCTGCTCTCCAGATTCTTCGCTCAATGGAGTTACAAAAATTCACTTTTTTATGCCAACCCTTAGTGTCGACCTTGATCCTCACCCTTGTTTATTTCCTTATTCTTCTCCCATATGCCTGCAACACATGACCCCCCCCCCCAACATGATTCTCCTCCCCACCCACCCAGTCTCAACGGGTCAGTCAGGTCCTCACGACCTCCACCCTAACAAGATGAAGAATTCTTCAAGTGTCAAGGTCGGAGTTCCTGCTCGTCCCCCAGAAAAATTCAGCCTTGTGTTAACGTCGTTACGAACACGAGCAGTTGTAAGGCTCTGTGGTACGTTTGTTAGAATCGTTCCCTTACCTTTCACTAAATACTGTAACGAAACAGTTCATGTTACCTGTCGAGTGAGATGGCATACATCCGTCTTTTGTTATTAAACAAGGGCCAAAGTTGGAGTTTTGTATCACCCAAAACCTTTCTAAAGGTTCCTGGAGCCCAAGGCCCCGCTACCAGCAGCTTTCCTAATGCGGACAGATTCACACACAACATTTTAGCTTTATTCTACAGTCGCTATCAGTTTCCTAATCAGGAAGGATACGCTGTTCCTATTGCAATATCATTCCTCCGTTAATCATAATTTTCATACGTCTCCTGTGGGAGTCAGGTCTTGGAATGCATTCTAAAGTTTTCAGAGCTGAAGCTCAGACAGGATCCAAGATTTTTTGTCACCGAAAGCATTTAGGTCCAGGTAATGTTTGATAAGCCACGGCAGCTGGGTGGTAGGAACCTACTGGGGCGGCTGGCGATTTTTCCCGAGGGACGGGAGAAGACTCCTGAAAGTTTGAGTCGTCTCGAAGGAGGGAGAGCAGAGGCAAGATACAAACAAGAGATATTAGGAGACAAACAAGCGGTGGTGAAACATGATAATGTATCGCAAGAGACTGTAGTGATAAGTTATGAATAAACATAGCGAGCCTAGAGACAGTAAAGCAGGAGACAAAGGAGAGGTTAACTGTATGACGAAGAAAACGAGACGAACTCAGTTTTGTGCAATTGAGCAAAGCTAAGAGGGAAATAAAGTGAAAACTATAGATGAACATAGAAAGAAAAAAGAAATGAGAGCAAAAGGAGATGAGGCAATAGAAAAGTTTACCATCAGGGTCAATATACTGTACACTGACGGGGGTCAAGATGAGGTTGTAGCCAGACCCCCTGCACTGGTGTGATTATATAGTTTCGATAAAATGCGACCAGCCCTCACCCAATGGCGCCAACTGTGATAACATACCAGAGTCAGCGACCAAACATGTTCGAAATGCGCATTAATGTAAACAGGCTCAGTGAAAGACTATCTCCAAACTTATTTTAATTTATAACAAAAACCACAGAATTTGAACCCATGTGACTAGAAACGAAGATCAAATTTTTTTTTTATATTTGGGTTCGAGTTTTGGGTTGGTTTGTACTTGTTGGGTTTGAGGTAAAGATAAGGAAGTGATAAAGTTTGGGTGAATGGGACAGGGAAGGTAAGGGAGGAGAAACGGACGAGAAAAACGGAAGCGGCGGCCAGGACCAGAGCAACAGAGATAGAAAAAAAAATAGTCCTCTGCAGACTCACTGTAAGAGTTCCTAACTTAAGAGCGAGAGAAAAAGGGAATGTTTGAAAGTAATCTATTCAGAAGGTATGATGCTCCTGTATTGCGCGTCTCCCCAGCGAGCGTTCCAGATGGTAGGTCTTCGCCAGCGGCTGCCCACTGGGCCTCTGCTGTGTACTGGCCGTAGCGCGTGTGGCAGAGCACGAAGGCAGACTGGAAGAGAACATAATCAGCATGGACAGACTCATCGAGGAATGTTGTATTAATTCAAACTTGGGCAAACATTGTGGCTGAACATCGAGAACGAAATGGAACAGTAAAATAGGTAAAGTATTGCCAAGACAAGATACGGCAACCGATCCAGATTAGTTTGAAAGCAAATCTATCAACCTAAAGTCTTTTATATGAATGGTAAACGATATCCTGGACGATGTCCAGAGAACAAGTTTACCCTGTTACTCTAAGTTGTGACACACACCAAGTTGATTCGTCTACTTTAATATATAACTTTTTTGACTATGTACAAAACTAAGGCGGCTGAATATACCGGTAGCAAAAAGTAAAATAATTACTACAGCTGTTGGTCTAGAGACAAACATTTTCGTGTAAAAACATACGTTACGTGCAGTCTCCAGGATCATCAATGTCTCAAACGAGTGGTCGTCGCTGCTGAAGGGGTTGAGGAGAGCGACGGCCACCTTGAGCCAGCCCAGGTAGAAGATGAGCTCGAGGAGTGCAAAGATGGGCACCACCATGTCCACCTCGTGGTTGGGGTAGTAGCGGCTCTCGTCCAAGAACTGCTCGCTCACCAGCGACACCAGGAAGTACGTGTACACTACGATCGTCACCACCTGTGGTGGTAGAGAGACAAGGGGTCAGATGGCGGCGCCAGTTGTGAGGAGGGAGACTGTGGTACGGGACAGGTGGGGAGGTTAATGAACGACACAGTGGGAGTGACGGGGATGCCAGCTGAGCGAAAAGGGAGACTGTAGTGGACAGTAAGTGGAGCCAGGTATCCAGCTGAGGTCACCACCTGCAGGAGAAAGTTCAATGATAATCACATGGTGGATACAGTTCATAAACTTCAAATTTTGTATAAAAAAAAAAAAATGTCACATGCATTATACACATGGCTGTACAAAAACCTATAGAAGGTCAAGTCTAGCGTCCCAGAGATGTACAGTGACTTTCGTGTAGTGTACCTTAACCTGGGTTAAGAGTCTTCTCTGCCGTTAGTAGTAGATCACATGTCACGAAAGGGTGTACCAGTGCCCCGCTGTGTACCAACGCTCAAACGCCTAGTGGTGTCAGATAGTTCCAGAAAAATAGTATAATAGCTCCTCAGAAACTTAATAGCTTCTGTGTTTCCTTCTAAGGCTGTGGCAGGTTTCTACAATTGTTATGGCCTCCTTAACGTGTGTCAGCTTCCAAAAGAGCTATGGGCCTCTCAAGCTTAGAAACTTGATCAAGGCGTTGCACCATCTAGGGGACGTTGGAACCTAACACAGTATAGCAGTCATCTAGAGGAGGTCCAGCCTTCCAAATCTGTAGGCCATCCGAAGTTTAATTTTCCAAAGGTGTGATTACCTACCACAAGTGTAGGGAAGTAAGGAAGGTGTAACCTTACCTGGGTATACAGGAGGGGGATGTTGTACTGGTGCCAGTCGAGGACGACCCCACAATGGCGACGGAGGTCGAGGATCTCCTTGACCAGAGCGTCCTTGCCAGCATCAGTCTGGATGTAGCCTTCCTCCCTGGCACTCTGCACCAGTTGGCAGCACCACGTCATGGGCACCCACTTAGCGATGTGGCGCCCGTGTCGCGTTACAGCCAACAACACTTGACGTTCCTCCTCAGTTAAGAATTCTGGAAGTGAACCACAAGTGACACATAATAAAAGATAAAAATAAAGATCTACTCTCTTTCCCAACAAGTCCTCAAGTAAACAATGACTAATAATTACGAATGTTAATATTCATTCTTTTTTATTTGCATTTTACTTGGCCTGAAATGTTCTCCACTTCGGGATTTTGCCTATCAGTGGTATTTGGTTTCAAGAGACGTGTCCTCTGTCAGGGTTGCCTACCTTCGCCCGAAAGGTCAGTTGTGCCCAGACATGTTACTAAGCAATGTGCGTGGCCACCACACGTTAAAACCATTCTTTAATATAATTGATTAATAAAGCAAGAAACGAGACCAAACTTTGTGCATGACAACATTGCCCGTGGCGGTCCCCTATGATATTTTATCCTCATGACATAATGAAAGATCGAGAAGGTACTTTAGAAAAAAGGAATTCATACATCATAGACCACTTCACAAACTAGGCTAGTAATGCGATGCCAAACATCACAATGCCAGTAAAGGAGTCTGTGACGTGCTCAAGAAGGCTCCTGCACTATCAGCCACAATGGTTCACACGTGTTCATAACTTGTACAACATACTTGACAAGACACCTGTGGTACAGACCTGTGTCCGAGTCGAACCCTATACTATACTACCTGATGTTACATGCTGTAAACTTCTTTGTAGCATACGAGCCCAACCAACAGTCGCCAGAACTTGGTACTGTGGCCTTAGGCCAGAATAGTAACAGGACACATGTCCACAAAGTAACAGGTGAACATCGTTGTATAATACTCTTTTATTTCATGCCACATGTTGGAACCCCCCCCCCCGGCTCCAGGAAACACTTGTCAGTACTGTCTGCACCAGACGACACCAAGCTGGTCATGTCCTCCGCCGTGGTTGCCCAGAGCGATCATAGATGGCCGTCTTGACAGCTTGTCTCACTACTCACTAAGCAGATTGTGTGGAGGCTATGACTGGGTACTGTCCAAGTCATCTTCAGTCAGTCTAGTGTGGACATGACCTACCTCGTTAACAGAACAAGTGACACTTACTGGGCCAAACTGTCAAGATTATGGCAGGACCTACTTTCATTGACGAGGCTCTGGGAGTCTGGGAACCTCTTGCGGACGGGATGAGAGATGTGGGCGAACACCATGCAGTACGTCAGGTTGATGTAGCGGACGATCCGCGAGCGGACCTCATAGACCTGGCTGTCCTGTCGAGAGATAATGGTGGTCAACACACCTTCACTAGATTATGAGCAAACCTTCCACCTGCATCATCGCCGGTGCTGCCGGCAGGGACAGCACGTCTGACCACGAGCAACAACAATGCCAACTTCACTACTACGATTTTTCCACATTTGGCAAGTCTGAGCAGTCACGATGGCAGGAGCTACATTAAAACATTTGCTACAAACCGATGGTTGGCGACCATTTATCGAGTTAGGCTTTGCAGGCTTTGCCATATTCGTTTACACGAGATGAGAACCACTTTTTCCTTGTCTAATCCGGTAGTTACAAATGGGAACGGTATTTACGTACATCTCAGTAGCCACATTTGCGTGGCTATTACCCACACTAGCAGACGCCAACCACCGGCGAAGGAGAAATTGAGCCATGTAGTACAAGCGGTATATCAGATCACTACGGCACAAAGATATATGCACGAAATTACACGAGAGAGACTCTGCTCAAGGCAATACATGACCTGACAGTCCCAAGATGAATTGAGAGATTCCCATAAGATTCAGAAAGTGGATGGAGGACGAAACATTAGAAACAGCTGAAGCCCCTCTGAGGAAGCCATGAGCTAACAGAGATTTGGAGGAGAACAAGACAGACTCACTGTTCCTGGGATGTAGGTAGCGAGGAGCATGGCGGTGCTAGTGTTGTCTGGGAGAGCAAGGCAGATGTTCCACCAGCGGTTCACCACCAGCCACACGTAGAACCCCAGCATGAAGGACACAGGGACCTGGTTCCGGTACCGGCTGATCTGCATCACGAACTCCTCGAAGATCCTGGATAAGAAGAGTTAAACATCAGATCAGAACAGGAACGAACAGAACTAAAGATATATCGGGTTTGTGAACAGAGAACCAAAGAACTACTGTGCAAGAGTACTACTTACTTTCTATCTGGGTCTTCAAGGCAGAAGCGGTAGAGGCAGGAGATGAAAGTGTACAGGCCAGAGTACACCAGCAGGTCGCCACACATCACTTTATGCACACTGCCTCGCCACCTGTCAACACCAAGTCTTGTACTGAATATTGCCACCATCACCACTGGTCTGTACACAGTAGTGGACACATGTACACGAGTAGCGTCTAGGTATGTAACAGATTTCGACCTTAGGATATATCAGAAACAGCAAGATAGAGTATTTCTTATAATCTCGATTACTTTTGCAGCATTAGTTCACGTACATAATCGACGCTACCTCTTACAAATTATCATCAGCAGGTCAGAGTTCGAAAAATATATAACGAATGGGGTGGCCCAACGAGGGCGTTCGCACCTTGGTATAACATGACGGTGGATGGGTCGCCCCAGTGTCGCATGTACGGGGGTCAGTGAAGAGGGTCGTGACTTAGCGCTGTGTGGACATGGGTCAATAACTGGGGTCGTGATTTAGAGCTGCGTAAATGAAGGATCATTCCCACAGGATGCTACACGCCGTCCTTAGAGTGGCTGCGGCTGCCCGACAGGTCTAGCTGTTCCTCGTACAAGCACCTCCCCTCCTTCCCAGCCCTTCTTTCCCACCCTGCCACCTTCCCCTTGACTAGCTGGTCGTGCCCCTGGCAGACCCACCTGAGGAGCAGCCTGACCAGGAGGCACCAGCTGCTGCTACCGATGGTGCTGGTGTACTCCTGTGTCATGATGACGTCTGCAACACACACGATGACCACGAGGGAATCCTGGTAAGGTCCTGGAGTTCAGAGGTCAGGTAACCAGGGAGGAGGAGTCACCACAGAGCCTCACCTTACACCCAGGTGTCTGCAGATGGACTCACGATCATTAGCTTTGTATATAAAGTTGCTGGACGTAAAGAATACAGAATGACAGCTGGGCAGTATGACTGCCACAAACATCCTAAATAACTAGTAAATTCTATGCCCACAGAAGAGTTCCCTTCAAAAATATCTTTCCGTTGTGACCTGGAATTGTCTTATTTTGATAGTCTTATAGATCAGGGAGGTCTCAAAGACTGTATAATGTGGCCTGGCTGACCACCAGAGAAGCTCAAAATCAAATAAGTAGAAAACATTAAAGTCGTTTGCTTCTCCCGAGCTAACAGTATAACCACTAATTGACTAATCCCCCCTTGTTTACACAGTGATCAAACAGATCATTTCCTTTGACATTAAATCATTTAGTCTATACTCATGGAATTATGACTTTAGTACGTAATTATACGTAGAATTTTCTAATCATTGTTAACTTAGCAAGTCACACCTGCATACTGCTTCCAGAGATATACAATTACCTCACCTACCCAGCAAGTCAGCTGAGCCTCTGAATCAGCCACGAAACACTGGCTATCGTCTAACAAATGAATAAAGTAAAACGAAAATAATCATCCACGACAACACCAGTTGACCAGGACGATGTATGATACTTGCCTTCCACAGATGAGGTTAAGCCGGGTTATACTGCTGACCACCTGCCGGAGGACTTAGCCACTCACGAGTCTGGACAGCGAGTCGCAGTAGATCAAGGTCCCCGGCCGTCATAACCTCCGGTCATACTCGTCTGGTGGTACATGAAACACTGTTCAACCATCACTGAGCGATCCGATACCTTCACAACTGAGCCTCAGTAGCGGCCCCAGGGAGCTGCGGTACACGGGCTTCGAAGCGTTCCGTTCGTCTGTTTCTGATACCAAAATTTTGCTGAATAGTTCTATGTGTTTCAGCTCCAGCCTAGCCAAGCTGCCTGGTGATCACTTGTCATTGGATTTTCTGGTTAAGGAATTCTCTTCTTGTTGTTGTTGTTTTCTTTTCATCTATTTCTTCGTCAATATCATCTTGCCATAACATGAACGCTTCCATCTTAATCGCAGACTTTCCGCCGACCACACTCCAAGATTACTTTGAAAGTTCAAGATGATTCCAGGCTTCCAGTGACTAACATTGAGCCGATGGATGAAGCAACTTCGAGAGGGGCACGTGAGCGGTGACGAAACTTTTGCTTTGGTGTTTCCTTCATACACAAAGATAGAAATGCAAATGAAAAATGAATATAACGTAAGGTTGACTTTGTTTCACTCTGACTCTAGATAATTACTCGACTCTGATGTTGTGGTCATATGGTCGTTGTATTAGATGAAGACTCGAAGGCAGAGAGTAAAGGTCAGCTGCTGGTGATGCATGGCAATCACAAACTGTGAAGCATTATTACCGCAAGTAACTCCACTTCGGTCGGGTTAGGTTAGCATGATACAGTTCAAGCCATAGATGAGGAGTTTATGATTGATATTAAAGACTGGCAACAAAGTAAACACTTGCCAATATCTGGGACATTATGGAATAGCAGAAATGATCTGAAATAAAACGTAGATTGTTACAACTGCAACTGCAGACGGAACGTTCCACCACAGGTAGTGATAATGTACCCATGATAGCGAGGAACTTCACGTTGTTGATGTTCGTTGCGACATTCATTCTGTACATACTTTCTGCAAGTCTCTCTTCCTACACTCTGCAGGACAACTAGCACGAGGACCGACGGCTGGCAGCGCGGGGTCATGATGTTCATGGATGAATACGCCCAAGACGAGCGTCCACAGTCCACTCACATTACGACTGCCGCGCCCAGGGCTCGAAACCATGCGGACCCGACCCTAGGAAAACCCGTGCTCAGTCATGGTCAGTGATGCACGTAGTGTGTGTGAGATGAACTGTGCGTGTGTGTTGACGGGGGGAGAGTCAAGCAAACATTTAACTGTGCCACACACACACACACACACACACACACACACCAGTCTGACAATTCAACAACACATACATGATTTCATATAAACACATCACAGTGACCTGAAGCAGATGGAGTGTGACGCAATAACTGAAATATATTTTATGGATATTTTCTGATTGTTTAATTGCATAGCGTCATTCACTGCAGCAACTCATGTGAAATTTGTATGTCATTTTTTCAAGTGATGACAGAAAGGATGGGTCGCCCTAGTTCTAAATCAGTTTTATGAGGCGAAAAATCAAATTAGGATCCCAATGATGATTCTGGTTGATGTGTGTGTGTGTGTGTGTGTGTGTGTGTGTGTGTGTGTTTACCTATATGCACCGTACGAGGAAGTAGATCTACCCAGGTAGACAGATATTCTGCCTCAAGGGTACTCGCTGGTGGGCAGTTGCTGGTAATTCCTCACAATGAGTGTAAAGGCTGACACTGCTGACGTCTTGTGTCTCAGTGAATGTTACACACATTCACAACTCGTCACTCGACGCCTCTGATAGAAAGTATTCTGAATTAATTAATTTCCCTCAAATGAATAATCGGCCATATTCTTACATCATAAAACACCGTTGAGAAGGAAATGTAAGCTGAGCTAATACAAGCTTTAGATAAATTGACGATTAACCTGCCTCCAAGCTGTATTCATACAAGTTTCGTATAAAGTGAAGATTAAATCATATTGACAGAGTCTCCGGTTGAAATGACTGTTATGTGCTCGCAAGCCGTACTGCAACAAGCACTAGCCAGAGTGGTGGTTAAGCTGTACTGCAACAAGCACTAGCCAGAGTGGTGGTTAAGCTGCCCCTTACCTGTACTAATACAAGCTTTACCTCGTAACAAAGTCCACGCTGGAGTCAGATTAATCCAGACTGACGCCACAGCATCAGAGTGTAGCGCGTCATTACATATATGGCCATGTCTTGCTCTACTCCTGGTAGGCCTTGCAGTCATGGTTGTGCCTGTGTTGTTATATACTTAGTGGTAAACACCCGCTCCCTGACTGGCCATAATTCTGAGCTGTATACATGTTTTACGGAGACCAGTTATGACACTGTGACATATGTCACATCAAGACATATGCTTCTCGTGTCACACTTTGTCGCATATGACTCCATGCCACATTAGGTCACGTCTTATAGCGTTACGTGACGTCTCGCTACGCCACCTTCTCTGCAACGCTGTAACACCAGCAGCTGGATTGGACGGCCCCATACAGTGATCAAGTCTGCCGCTGCTGCTGCTGCTGCTGCTGCTGCTCCCTTCATACAATATCATTTCATCACTTCCCCAGAGCCGTCAGTACTGAAATATTTCGTCTGGCAGTTAAATGTAACGACCTACTCCATTTCAACATCGTAATTCAACATCATACTGCATTAAATTTTGTGATTTAGCGACGTATTGCCTTCTATTGCCTCGTCGAGCCTTCCATTAGGCAATACGATCCAATATCGCTTAAAACTGAAGCTGTGAATTTTCACGACATGAAAACGGTTATAGCGTGTCTAAATCCAGTGATTTATCTCTCTCTCTCTCTCTCTCTCTCTCTCTCTCTCTCTCTCTCTCTCTCTCTCTCTCTCTCTCTCTGACCTTGGCCAGCTCAGTACAGGGTCGACAGGTTGAACAAGTCCCACACTTCTGGTCTGCAAACTATCAACAAGATGAACACTCCAGCCCGTGGTCGTCTAGGACAGAGAACCATACGTTACTACCTGGCTTAAGAAACGTTGTGTGTGAGGCGAGGCGACAGGAATAAGAACTATTTCCTCTACAGATACGAAGGCTCCGTCGTGACGTAAGACATCGTTTTAAGATACTGATTTGATTCGATAAACAGGAAACAGAGACAGTGTTTACTGTGACCAGGGTTAACTGCCAGGAGGACCATCAAGTTGAAATTGTAAGCGTTTCAAGCCTATATAGTACAGTGCTTCTTAACCGTGAGGGATATTGAAAAACTGGACTGAGTTGTTGTCTGCTACTGTCATAAACGCCACAACAATAGAATCGTTCAACAAGAGACCGGTAGATTACGTCCATTCGGCTGCTTATCATTATCTAGGTACTTGTGAGCAGACCTTCCTCACGAGATAATTTTCGCATAGAACATTAGGTTGTCTGTTACCTCTCCCTCTCATTTATATATATATATATATATATATATATATATATATATATATATATATATAGCGTACCTCATTCATACTTGTAATACGAAAAACAGGTAATTTTAGTAAAAGCATTTCCAACAAAAGGCAGCCTTTGATAGAATTATCTACAATGCACTTTAATCCTAAGCGATAACGCATGATATTGAGTATTCATGAATGAAAGTATACATACTGCCAGCGTAACTGATGAAGATACTGTATATCAATATGTGTGTGTGTGAAGACCTGCCCAACCTGGGATTGTTGCAGCCGATACGAGGTGCACACCCTCGCAGGTCCTCTGCTGGTGGATGACAGGTCCTGCAGGTCCTCTGGTGGTTTTTTGTCCTTGATAACATTTATTCTATGGTTCATCTATAGTTACGGTGAAGCACCTTTGTTCTATGATGGTATGGCACTGCATTCGCCCGACAGCTGCCGAGAAAGTGTTCTTTGAAAATGTTGTACAGAAGCATCGTGAATAAACCCATGCTAGTTCGCCATAAGCAGTCCCTGCCGTCTCATCTCGGATCTAAACTGTTCATTAAGAGTCTAAGGACGTGGCTCATCCTGCACCATATAAACATTACTAATGACGGGGTTTTTCTGAGGAAGTAGAGGTGATTAGTCAGCCGTATGTACCCTCGCCAGAGGATCGAAAGTGGTGAAATGACACACTTGCTATATACGCTATACATGAATGGGAAAATCCCTCAGTATGAGAGCATGAAGACGCCAGTCAGGTTCCCGCTGTATGGCAGCACCAAGAATGTGTCAGTCATATCATGCGATAAATTCTCAGATCTAAATTGCCCTAAAGAGGGCTACAGATTGGACAGATGCCAACTGAAGGATAATTTCATAATAACTGAATTAGACTGCACCGGATACAGGCATGGGATGGAATAATCCATGAATTTACCCAAATTAAGATGAAAATATAATCCGGTTTAATTTAACTTTGTTAATTACAATCGACAGGTGGGGCGGGCTGCCGTAATGCCACTAATTAACCCACACATCATCAACAATAACCAGCATCCCAGTTGTCCCTAGAACTGGAAACACTTCCTATACGATTCATCGTTATCAAGTGATTAACAAAATGTACTTAAAGGTAAGAACTGACTCTTTTTGACCTGACAAAGGAAAAGAAATCATCTCCTTATTAATATCAAAAACTTTGACAATAATACGCTTTTCATTTCTGCCATTTAGAGAGGAGATAACGTGAAGTTTTCATTAGCATTATAAGAATAAAAATGGTTATTGAAGACTCCCACGAGTTGCTAGGTGAGACAGTGAACCCAAAAGTGAGGTGATGTGCTGCAGAAGTATTGATGCCCCATGTACACTTATCTGCAGAAGTATTGATGCCCCGTGTACACTTATCTGCAGAAGTATTGATGCCCCGTGTACACTCATCTGCAGAAGTATTGATGCCCCGTGTACACTTATCTGCAGAAGTATTGATGCCCCGTGTACACTTATCTGCAGAAGTATTGATGCCCCGTGTACACTTATCTGCAGAAGTATTGATGCCCCGTGTACACTCATCGTGTACAGTGTGAGGGATAACTTGTGCATTACTTTGGGCAACGCTTCGTCTGGTCTGGACGCCATATTGTCCAACTTGATGTCAGGGAACAAGATCTGTAAAATGTCTACACTTGTGATAGGATCTTAGCTTTATGTAGCAGACTGCCACCTGCTGCTGCTGCTGCTGCTGCTGCTCACTAGGATAGGGAACTTTCTTACGATACTTGCGACAAAATTATGTCAGCAGACAGGGCAAGCTTGGAGGCCAGTACCTCAGCAGCCTGGAGTCCGGTAGCGGCAGCCTCCACCAGGTAGTCGTGTAGGACGGGATCCGCCAACGCCAGGTTCCAGCAGGGAATTAGAATTGTTTAATTAAGCCTGAAACTGACTGGCACTTTAGTGCTGGAAGAGACGGTGTTAATTCCTGGACCATACAGGCTCCAGCCCAACACTGGTGTGTGTGTGTGTGTGTGTGTGTGTGTGTGTGTGTGTGTGTGTGTGTGATTAACTTTCTGTACCTCAAGGAAGAGTGAGCAATACACGTTCTCACCCGAGCCTCAAGCACATGTATTGTTCCAGCTTTGTTTTGATAATATCTAAATGTTTTGTCCACATTACATTCTGGCTTCATGAATTCTCTATGTTAGTTCCTCAATCATCAGTAACTATATTCCACTGCATCTCATTCCACTGTTTCCTTTTTAACTTTATATTTACGTTCCTCATTCCTCTTTCCCCAAGCCGTGAAGAATATATCGTTACTTGAATCATTTACTTGGCACAGAGTCTTGAAGGTCATGATGAGATCCCTTACATCCCTTTTATTCTTCAGGAAAGTTAACTGCAGTGTTCTCGGTCCCTTTTGATAGCCCAGAGCCACCAGCTTAATCACCACTCTTGTTGGGCATTTTTGTCCTCTATCCACCGTCTTTATACGATTCTTTAGACTGGAGCCTTCCAGAGATGCATTGTACTCAAGCACACACAAACGTAGTACGTACCTTCCTATACATAGTCCAACTCGTGAACTCGAATGTAGTTCTCATGTCTGGTGATACTACATATACACTCACCTCTAAGCCTCCTATGAACAGAGACGCCATCAAAGGATAGAGTGTTTTGTACTAATCTTCCCAGATGTGTGTCATTATGTATTCATGATTACCTGTTTGTGCTGTACGGGGAGTTTTATGTAAAACTATTGTGGCTCTGTCACTTCAATTCTATTATCACATTACTTTTGAAACTCGTGTATGTTGTCATTCAATTCATTCCATTCTTCCAGCATTCTATATCATAAAAGTACTTCAATGTCTTCAACATCTGAGGATCTTTACGAGATTTAACAGTTATTTCTATGTAGAGAAGTGTATCAACGCAAGGCGGGTATTTTCCACTATAAATCTCTAAGCCACTTATTAGACAGGATTATATTTCCCGCTGAAATGTTGGTGAGAAACGGTCGCCATTCCTCAGAAGACATTTTTCCTTGAGTTATTATTGCTTTTCGTTATTGCTTGTGCCGTTCCTCGTCCTTGAGAGTGGGTAATATCTTCCTCTGGTTAGGATCCGCTTAGGTCGCACGGTAGTATGTTAGATCTCATTTCGTCCAAGTTTGAGATGTCCAGGTCTTCCTCTACTACCGACGTAGATCCACACAGCCTGGTTCCAGCGAGCCTACATCCAGTCACAAGTGGTTCCAGGCAGGGCAGACTGAAAAAAAGAAAATTCAGTGTCAGGATTTTGAATGTAAACAACGGTGTTCTAAACTCCAGCTGTTATGCATGCAGGCATCCTAGTTCCAGGCAGTGTTGTTCCACGGTGTGCAAGTGCCCCTGTTTAGACTCTAAATCATGAGTCTGAGTCCCCATTAGATATTCCAGGTCTCCATGAGAGTCTTCATTAAGATTCTCCATAATGAAAGGGTAAATATGATCCGTTACTTTACCTAACTTGGAACTTTCGCTTGGAGCACCGTCAAGTAGCATAAGTATGGGGGAAGTTATTGGAACAAACACTTGGCACAAATTCTTGGATCAACTTTATGGAATGTCCTCTTTGAGAAATCTCTTCGAACAAATTTTTGGAACAAATGCTTTGTACAAACTATCTAAACAGATATCTGGAACGCTTTTCATCATCAGTATTCTTAAACAATCTTTTGAAGTAACCCCCTCCTGGAGTGTGTCCACCTGGACACCTGGAACTCCTTGTCCCCACCATCTGGCTTGTATCCAGACTTCACCTTTATGTTAATGCAGCAAATGGTGCGCTCGACAGACCAGTATTTTCCAGACTCGTCGTTCCAGCTTCTGGACTGTGAACACCGAGTTACGCTTCACACAAATTGACTTTTTGAAATTGTGATCAGTGATGCTTCCGTCTCCTTCTTATATCTGGAGTAGAATATATCATGTCGATAAAGAATATGGTCTTGACCAAAATATTTAAGGATCTTGTTCCTGTGTGGGAGATTATTTCTTGTGTATTCCAGAGAAAATCACATACTCTGAGAACATTGGAGGCTTTAGACAAGACTGAGGCAAGTCGGTTCGGCTGGAAGATGGTGTAAATTCATTTTTAAGGAGAGGCCGAGACTCTGGTGTTGACATTATGCTAATGCCATGCAGATTTTAGTGGGCCATGATGTGGCAGGAAGCCTTCTTGCCACAAGTTATAATACTCCCCTGATGATTCTGGCCTTTAATACTTCATCCCACCAGACTTACGCATCATCTAAATTTTCCAGAAAAATATTAGGGCGGGTCTTTCCTGCTGCATCACAGGTCCGACGCCAGAGCTTCACGGGGGCGCGTCTGCTACCATCGTCCAGTGCACTGGATGTTATGCCGGAGGGTCTGCCTCGCTGGGTCGAGTCCTCTGCAGGTGATTGGCGCTCACACCCGGGCATGACAATGGTGCCATGAAATTGAATTTTCCAGATATATTGCTTGTGTTGATCAGCCCAGGGAGGAGGAAGGTGGGTGGGTGCGTTGAATGTAAAGGGAGGTGAGTGCGTTGTTCACAGAAAGGAAAGAAAGGTGCGTTGACTGTGAGTGTGGCATGCTCGGCACTCCGTTTTTGTGGACATGTTGTTGGGTGGGTAGAGCGTGGTTAAGATGCTGGTCATCAACGTGTCATTACTCAGGCAGCGTTACTAGGGCGGTAACATCAATACCTTGGTAACAAGTCATTTCTCGACTAATGACCTTCAGTTGATGTAGAGACATTAATCATCAGTTACATCTGTCACGGAGGCCACTTCATCTGTTCATCATAATTCAAACTGGGTTTCCTTCCTCCATTTATCCGGTAATTCCTTTACTTATCTACTGACTCATACAGGAAGGAATGTTACTACTAGAGTCCACTTGTTCTGGTCATGCACCCTCGGGAGTACACGGTACTGTAGTAGTCAGTATAATGTTCCTACTGGAAGATGGACTTCTTGGGGCTGGATCTGTCGGCCCCGGCAACCTTCAGGGTTGGCCAGCATGGCGACGCCTGCAACGGCTCCTGCCACACTGCTCATCCAACGGCTCCTGCCACACGGCTCCTCCAACGGCTCCTGCCACACGGCTCCTCCAACTGCTCCTGCCACACTGCTCATCCAACGGCTCCTGCCACACGGCTCCTTCTTACCGTCAGTAACAGTTGGATGATTCGCTGGAAGTTAATAAAGCAATATTGATGACATTTTTCACTCTCTTGCTCCTCCTTTGTTCCTTCTCTTCGTGATATTAGAGGACCATTATTATCACATCTATACCATCTTGGGCATCTTATCCCCACCTCAAGAGGCGGCGGACTTGCCCAAGTATGAATATATTTACTGGAGGAAACTTATTAGCATTATCAACACAGACTTGCCTGGCTGAGGCTAGCCAGGAGTGGGGAGTTAAGTGTGTGAGAAAGGGGAGGAGGAGGAGGAGGAGGAGGAGAAGGAGGAAGATGATTGAGGAGTTAGGAGGAGGAACGAAATGGAAGGGAGGAAGGTGCTAAATGGGAAGCGATGGATGCGAAAGAAATAAAGGTACCTGAATGAAGACAGGTGAAGACAGAGAAGAGGAGATATAACAGGAATAGAAGACTGAACGACTGGCAAGCAGATATAGATTTAACAGATGAAGGAGAGAGAGAGAGAGAGAGAGAGAGAGAGAGAGAGAGAGAGAGAGAGAGGAACGCTATGCAGCAGAAGTTGACGGGTCAAGTGATGTGCCCAGGCCAAGACGATGAGAGGAAACGTACATAAGAGGGATAGGAAGAGGATGTGTGAGAGAACATCGGATTACAAGGTGAAGAGAAGTTGGTAAGGAACAGAAGAGGAGAGTAGAAGCTGCATAGGAGTAGGGATAACAACCTTAGTGGCACGCAGAAGGAAAGAAAGATTGAGTCCGATTAAGAGGAATATCTAGATAAAGATTTATGTTCAGATAAGGGAAGTATTTAGAGAAATAAAATCATTCAGAAAAATGGAAAAAATCAAATAGAAATCTAAATATAGAAGAATATTTAAAATGTCTGTCAAAAAGATTTAGATGGAAAGGAAGTAAAGAGATATGTGCACAGCAAGAGAGTTTTGCCATCTGGAGTCGTGTGAAGACTCCTGCAATGATGGCTGCTAGAGAAATACATCTCGTGGAAGAATACGAACAACAGGAGAGGCAAGGGAAGAGGTAAGTAAAGGTAGGATGCAACATAAAGAATATGACACGAATTTTACCACTTAAGAACTTGTGCAGTCGACATACGTAGGTAAGCGGGAACAAAGATTGATAACGAATGAATAAATGATGAATGATACTTGATGAGTACCGATAACGAATGAATAAATGATGAATGATACTTGATGAGTACGGTCACCAGGACTGGGAACCATTGTCCTCCCGCGGGACACATTACTATGCTCTGTTTTGCTAAGATTACCCATGTTAATGTTAGAATCATGTTATGAAAGTCCACTGGTAGGGTGCTATCACTTCTATGTTACATTAACGTTAACCTCATGTTCATGATGAACTCATCCAAGCTGCTGTTATGTTAAGGGTATGCTAATGTCATGTTAACATAATAGTAGTAGTAATAGCAGAAGAGTATGTAACAGCAACATAATAAGTAGCAGCAACAGAAGTAACTGCAATCAACATCAGTAGAAGCAACACTGTTACCACAAGCAGTATATACATAGTAACTTTAACATCGGTAACGGTAAATACATCAGCTGCAGAAGACATCAAAACTTCACCATCAACAGCCGTACAAATACTGCAACCTTATCATAATGAGCCAATTAAAGAAGCACTCACAGAACGAAGGCTCCAACATCTCCTCCCACACGATCATGGCCGTCCAGCCTCGGTCACAGAGCTGGCTGGAGGGAAGAACTGCCTTAATTGGCGTCGAGTAACACAGTGATCTGCATACTCGGAGATGTGTTTCTGTGGCTCGTCAAGGCTGGTGCAGGAAGTGTTGGAAGGATGCCACCTGCAGGAGGAAAAGTTAAGAGGTCTAACGAGTTAGCCACCGCAGAGCAGAGGTCCGAACCAGAAGTGGAAATGTTGATTTACGTTCATGATTGTATGAGCCGACGCAGGCCAGCCAGGACTCTCTCTCTGCTGTCGCTCTTATTGTATGTCGGACCCCCGTTGGTGGAGAGGTGTTGTCAGTGGTGGTGCTGAACCCCCGGTGGTGGAGAGGTGTTGCCTGTGGTGGTGCTTTAGCGTATGTAATGTTACACTGACAAGCTAGAGTTACATCTCTCTCTCTCTCTCTCTCTCTCTCTCTCTCTCTCTCTCTCTCTCTCTCTCTCTCTCTCTCTCTCTCTCTCTCTCTCTCTCTCTCTCTCTCTCTCTCTCTCAGGAATTATCCCAAAATCTTTTAATTTCTGAACTTTGACCGACTGTCTACTTTCCCTGGGGGGATTACCAGAGTGGATTACTGGCCGACTTCACCGTATAACTCGTCTATTCCCTCACCGTTAGGGATAAGCAGAGTGGATTATTAGCCCTTGTAATATCCTATCGCCAGGAGTGACAGTGACACAATCCCTCGTAATCCAGTTGGTTCCTTAACCTAACCGTTTAGAATGTGTCGAGTCTTAGGTATACGAATCGTGCACTTATTTATTCAGTATTTTTTTTTTTTTTTTTTTTTTTTTTTTTTTTTTATACTTTGTCGCTGTCTCCCGCGTTTTCGAGGTAGCGCAAGGAAACAGACGAAAGAAATGGCCCAACCCCCCCCCCCATACACATGTACATACACACGTCCACACACGCAAATACACATACCTACACAGCTTTCCATGGTTTACCCCAGACGCTTCACATGCCTTGCTTCAATCCACTGACAGCACGTCAACCCCTGTATACCACATGACTCCAATTCACTCTATTTCTTGCCCTCCTTTCACCCTCCTGCATGTTCAGGCCCCGATCACACAAAATCTTTTTCACTCCATCTTTCCACCTCCAATTTGGTCTCCCTCTTCTCCTCGTTCCCTCCACCTCCGACACATATATCCTCTTGGTCAATCTCTCCTCACTCATTCTCTCCATGTGCCCAAACCATTTCAAAACACCCTCTTCTGCTCTCTCAACCACGCTCTTTTTATTTCCACACATCTCTCTTACCCTTACGTTACTTACTCGATCAAACCACCTCACACCACACATTGTCCTCAAACATCTCATTTCCAGCACATCCATCCTCCTGCGCACATCTCTATCCACAGCCCACGCCTCGCAACCATACAACATTGTTGGAACCACTATTCCCTCAAACATACCCATTTTTGCTTTCCGAGATAATGTTCTCGACTTCCACACATTTTTCAAGGCTCCCAAAATTTTCGCCCCCTCCCCCACCCTATGATCCACTTCCGCTTCCATGGTTCCATCCGCTGACAGATCCACTCCCAGATATCTAAAACACTTCACTTCCTCCAGTTTTTCTCCATTCAAACTCACCTCCCAATTGACTTGACCCTCACCCCTACTGTACCTAATAACCTTGCTCTTATTCACATTTACTCTCAACTTTCTTCTTCCACACACTTTACCAAACTCAGTCACCAGCTTCTGCAGTTTCTCACATGAATCAGCCACCAGCGCTGTATCATCAGCGAACAACAACTGACTCACTTCCCAAGCTCTCTCATCCCCAACAGACTTCATACTTGCCCCTCTTTCCAGGACTCTTGCATTTACCTCCCTTACAACCCCATCCATAAACAAATTAAACAACCATGGAGACATCACACACCCCTGCCGCAAACCTACATTCACTGAGAACCAATCACTTTCCTCTCTTCCTACACGTACACATGCCTTACATCCTCGATAAAAACTTTTCACTGCTTCTAACAACTTGCCTCCCACACCATATATTCTTAATACCTTCCACAGAGCATCTCTATCAACTCTATCATATGCCTTCTCCAGATCCATAAATGCTACATACAAATCCATTTGCTTTTCTAAGTATTTCTCACATACATTCTTCAAAGCAAACACCTGATCCACACATCCTCTACCACTTCTGAAACCACACTGCTCTTCCCCAATCTGATGCTCTGTACATGCCTTCACCCTCTCAATCAATACCCTCCCATATAATTTACCAGGAATACTCAACAAACTTATACCTCTGTAATTTGAGCACTCACTCTTATCCCCTTTGCCTTTGTACAATGGCACTATGCACGCATTCCGCCAATCCTCAGGCACCTCACCATGAGTCATACATACATTAAATAACCTTACCAACCAGTCAACAATACAGTCACCCCCTTTCTTAATAAATTCCACTGCAATACCATCCAAACCTGCTGCCTTGCCGGCTTTCATCTTCCGCAAAGCTTTTACTACCTCTTCTCTGTTTACCAAATCATTTTCCCTAACCCTCTCACTTTGCACACCACCTCGACCAAAACACCCTATATCTGCCACTCTGTCATCAGACACATTCAACAAACCTTCAAAATACTCATTCCATCTCCTTCTCACATCACCGCTACTTGTTATCACCTCCCCATTTACGCCCTTCACTGAAGTTCCCATTTGCTCCCTTGTCTTACGCACCCTATTTACCTCCTTCCAGAACATCTTTTTATTTTCCCTAAAATTTACTGATAGTCTCTCACCCCAACTCTCATTTGCCCTTTTTTTCACCTCTTGCACCTTTCTCTTGACCTCCTGTCTCTTTCTTTTATACTTCTCCCACTCAATTGCATTTTTTCCCTGCAAAAATCGTCCAAATGCCTCTCTCTTCTCTTTCACTAATACTCTTACTTCTTCATCCCACCACTCACTACCCTTTCTAAACAGCCCACCTCCCACTCTTCTCATGCCACAAGCATCTTTTGCGCAATCCATCACTGATTCCCTAAATACATCCCATTCCTCCCCCACTCCCCTTACTTCCATTGTTCTCACCTTTTTCCATTCTGTACACAGTCTCTCCTGGTACTTCCCCACACAGGTCTCCTTCCCAAGCTCACTTACTCTCACCACCTTCTTCACCCCAACATTCACTCCTCTTTTCTGAAAACCCATACTAATCTTCACCTTAGCCTCCACAAGATAATGATCAGACATCCCTCCAGTTGCACCTCTCAGCACATTAACATCCAAAAGTCTCTCTTTCGCACGCCTGTCAATTAACACGTAATCCAATAACGCTCTCTGGCCAACTCTCCTACTTACATAAGTATACTTATGTATATCTCGCTTTTTAAACCAGGTATTCCCAATCATCAGTCCTTTTTCAGCACATAAATCTACAAGCTCTTCACCATTTCCATTTACAACACTGAACACCCCATGCATACCAATTATTCCCTCAACTGCCACATTACTCACCTTTGCATTCAAATCACCCATCACTATAACCCGGTCTCGTGCATCAAAACCGCTAACACACTCATTTAGCTGCTCCCAAAACACTTGCCTCTCATGATCTTTCTTCTCATGCCCAGGTGCATATGCCCCAATAATCACCCACCTCTCTCCATCAACTTTCAATTTTACCCATATTAATCGAGAATTTACTTTCTTACATTCTATCACATACTCCCACAACTCCTGTTTCAAGATTGCTACCCTTTTGTCTTGATCTGTTATGAAATCCACTGGATTCATCCTCAGTACATTACGTAACCCACTATACTCTCCACCTTTATCTTAGGAGCTATTCGTTATACATCAGTAGCTAAAACAAAGGTTTCCATATGTCAGCAAAAATAACTACACTATCTCACCTTTGTTTACACTGGTATATACATACACTTATCGGCAACGTAACTACTAGCCTGCAGAGACATCAATTTCACCACGACAGCCTCCTACTGCACCTTTCCATAATGAGAAGTTAAGTCCCACAGGAACGGGTAAGATTCTCCCACACTCCCGTCCACCGGTCCCTCTGAGGGATCGCTTTTCTCGGACACCAGGACATACTGGGATGTTTTCTGTGGCTCCCTGATCCCAGAGTGTTGAAGTGATGCAGGAGATATTAGATCTAACATACCACCCAAGCACCAACACAACAAAATGGACTCATGAATGACGACGCAGCCACCAGACTCCTCTATGCTATATTATATGAATATGTACAGGAACCAGTTTGGAATGATACATTGTGCTGAACCCCTGATGGAAAGAAAATGATGTCACTATGGTGGTGACTTGGCGTATGTAATGTACACGAATGGTTTACAATTTATTCACATCAAACGTCTAGCTGTTCTCTCCATCAATTTCTCTCACTTCTTCCAATAGCTTCCCATTGTCTTGCTACTGTTCAGTAAACTATACTGTATTGTGAACTGCTGATCTCTGGTTCAGGACGGAAGCTTGGCGAGAAGGTCGACACACTTATATATGAACCCAACGGAGGACGAACCTTAGCTCTTAACTTTTCGTTCTTTTAGTTTTTTTTCGGAAGCGGCTGATGTTATCCTGTTGTAGCTTATAGTACGGTATGAGGTATATTCAACCTTAGAATCACCAAGAAAATTATGATTTTATGGGAATGACAAGTGAGTGAAGTACCTCAGTGACATAGTTCCCCTGGCGGTCATACTGAGGTAGGAGGCGTTTAGGACAGTGACTGGAGCAGTGCAGGGGGTACACTGTCGACATTATGAAGCAGTGAATATACTGACACAATCAGGAATACACTCCACCACCACACACCACCATCAACACACAACACCACCATCACACACCAGCAGCAGCAAAACCACCGCACACCAGCAGCAGCAGCAGGTCTAACATAAACTTATATAATGATTTACAAACACACACGACCCTAACAAGAGCAAGAAAAGTTATACCTCCGAGTTAATTATTACGATAGTGTATTTATTCACCATTAGACGACCTGCTTATAAAGACTCTTTGTGACCAAGTCTACCTGAAAATTTACTTTAATGATATTTCTTATTGCTCTTGTGTATATATGGCTCGTTAGAACGCCTCTTACTCATGTATGAATTGCGTGATATTGTTTTTGTTTCCCTGGGCAACATCAAGTAATGAATTTGATTTAAGTCTCGATTTGATTCGTATTTTGTTGTGGTAATGAGATGAGAACTATCGAAACGTGCTTTCCAAGTAGCCATTCGAGTGGTTGTAGAAGGCCAGGCAGACGCAGGGAGTACTACATGTTGTGCAGGAGTCAGGCGTGATACCGTCACTCATAGTTTATTTGTGGATTAACGACCACTCTGGATTCTTTGCGCATGGGACATTTCAGTTTCTGATTCCATATATACAAGATCAAGTGACAGCAGATAAGGACGACAAAGTTGCCTCTTAGGGTATCAGGCCTCAGAAGCCACACTTGCCATACTCCCCGAAACACAACAAAACCCACAGTGACTATACATCAGTGTTGCTGGAGATCTTGTGCAGCGAAGGAATTACTATAAAGATAAAGATAAGGAACATCTGAAGAAGAAGCTCAATGTAATGATGTTACAAAACCGAGGAAAACTATACAGTAGAGAAGATATAGCAAGCGTCCGAGTCAGGTAACCTTTGTAAGACACAATGGAGCAAAGATTCACTACAGTGGATAATGGAGAGAAACCGAAAAATGAAGACATAAAGCAGTAAACTGTGGGATCAACTGATGTGGCGCCGTCTAGGCTTCCTTCATAAATCTCTCAGGAACTAATTGCTCATTTAATGAAATCAAATGACAAAATTCTGTAGGATATATGTCTTGATTTCCAGGTGCAGCTTTGTTCACGAGGTATACCGCCTCCTTCCCTCCTCCCTTAGCACAGCGTCGCCAAGGTGCGAATGTATGTAGGTAAGGCATCAACGTCATTACAGAAATTTGAGGAGCAGACGAGACCAATGTAAGCCAGGTGGTCGCCTGGTGTTTCCCCCAACATGATCAGGATTGTGTTAACACAGGAGCCACTAGTCAGCGAGAGAGTACAAGGGTCAGCAATCAGAGAGTTTCGTGTCGATAAGATGGTATCAGGATCAAAAACAGACTGGTGTCAGGAAGAATGTGTCAACCAGGGGCAGCAACAGACTGGAGTCAGTTGAGGAAGGACGTTGTGGACGTAGGAGTCACAACAACAGACCATCTTTCCATAGAAGACTTTATGAGATTCAGTGTTGTCAACTTCAGTCAGTTGGCAGGAGGAAAACAAACTTGAATATTTTCTAAAAGCGGGACAGTTTCAACCATGTGATGACCAGTGTTCAATGGGCTGTGGTTGCATGGAAGTCATTAAATATTACAAGATCAGGAAACAAGACTTGTGATGTATGCATCTCAGGAAAGATGGATAAAATTAGAAATACTGACACAGTAAATAGTATTTCTGCCTTGAATACTAAAAAGCTGAGTGAAAAAATCGTCAGATTAAGTGGGGAACAGTAAAGGGAGGTAGAGATTAACCTATTCAGAAATAGTAACGAGAAACTACAGCAAATCTTCAGTTTATGAATGTATATATAACAGAGAATATGTATATAAAAGCATACTATATGTATTTATTATTATAACACAGATCATATTTATAGAAACATACTCTCTGTGCCTTTTTTGAAATGTAGGAAGTTATCTGGCACCAGTATCACAAAATAGCTTGCATTTTACAACCATATTTGATAATAATAACAACACCTTGTGTTACAATAACAAAGCCTTCTGTTACAACGGCGTCCTATGTTACATCATCGACCTGTTTTACAACAACATCTCTGTGTTACAGTGACGGCGCACTGTGTTCAATAACAGCTCCGTTACAAAGGAATTTCCCTGTGCTACAGTAACATCACCCTACGCCACAATAGCAGCACTTTGTGCCACAACGACTGTGCTCTGTGCTACATCGCCCTATGCTACAGTAACATCGTCCGGTGTTACAACAAGCTGTTTTATGTTACATAAAATCACGTGACCAGTAAGGCTGTGATGTGTCAACAGTCACAAAGTTAGCTTATTTGATCTGGTGGTCTTTTATAAGATGTTAAGTATAAATCACGTACAAAATACCCTGAAACTAACAATAAGAAAACTAGAAAACAGTAAATAACAGGCGTCTTCTTTCTATCACGTACATGGTGTACTCTCACTTTCCTAAGCATCAAGCTTATTCTTCAATGTAAAGACAAGGACACCTTCCAGTACCTTAAGTTCCAGGCGAATCCGCCACACATAAATTCTACAGCAGCAGTAGTGAAAACATTCACCGAGTTGTGACCACATTGTACAAACTTCACTGATACTGAACTTCCTGAAGCTCAGAAACTTGACTTCGCTTCATGTCTTGGTCATCAAGTTCCTACATCCGCTCTGTATCCAGAACACCTGTTCAACTGGCTGTTGGTGATTCTCTCGTTTTCAAATGTGACTGTGACCTCCGGAAGAGAAGAGGTCACGACTGAGGCCACGATGATGTCTCTCTCGATGCATTCCTCCTGCAGCTGGTGTACACTGTTGACCACAAGCCGGCCACCAGGATGATGATCTTGAAACTCGAGTAGCAAGTCGATGAAGTCCTCAGGTGACAGGGCGATGCCACGGAGGTATAAACTTTTCAAGTTTCGGAGAGCACGTACGATCTGTCTTATTAAGAGGATGAACGCTCTACTGGCGGATGTGTACATGTCTTGTTTTCTTACAAACTCTGACTTAATGATATTACACATATTTACGGTGAGATGTTCCAGTGAGCGTGGTATAATCAGATTTCCACCTATCGAACAACCATCTAGTTTTAGATATTTTATGGAAGGAGGCAAAAACGTCAGATCCTGGAATGTACAGTCAGTTAAAACTAGAGTCTCAACCTTACCCGGCAACCATGGGTCCTCCAGACACATACCCTCTAACTTCAAGCTTTTAAGACCAAGAGGAAATTTGACGTTTGTCAGTTCAGTGCAGTCAACAAGACTTAGTTTAAGTAGAGCAGGGGGAAGGCCAAGGTCACTTTTAATATCACATCGTTCCAGCGACAACCACCAGAGACCCTCAGGCCAGGTGAGAGGAGTCATAACCGTCAGGTCAGTCAGCCTCAGCTCAGGTAAGACACTATGTCCGTAGGCTGTGCTCACCAGCCTCATCGCTGCGACAGGATCTCCCTCCACTACCTGGTGACCACGTGCAGAACTCTCATCATCTGCACGGGGACCTTCACTCAGCCTAAGCCACAGTCGTGCAGGTTTGGCGTGTGAAAGTAACATGGAAAGAGCTCGACTGCGTCGTAGTTCTTTTGGTCGTAACCAAAGCTGACCACGGAATTGTGGACTACTGTCTGTACGACTTCCTGCTGCTGGCGACGGAGATAAGGTTCTCAAAGAGTTACCTGCTATTTGTTTAGCCAATTCTTTACCTAACTTTGCGTTGTAGTCACTCTCTTCAATAAGATCTAAAAGAAAATTTATATCATAAAATTTCGAATATGGTTTGCACATTTCAGGAAAATCTTGAATCATCCAAAAGGCTACTGCCTTCATTTTCTCAAAGACGAGGCTTACTATGAAAGAAATGATGGATTTCTTCTTATCTACCTGTAAGTCCTTGAGGAGGTTTGTCACAGAATTCTTGCTGCTCTGAAAAGTCTTCACGATGTGGAAAGCTGCAAGAAAGTCAGCGTGGGAGTCATGAACAAACTGGAACACGATATGTTCTCCATGGCCTGTCATGTTGCTGTCACACTGCAAGAGAGTAGAAAGAGCTTCGTAGGGCATGAGTTTGAGTTGTCGAGCAAGTTCCAAAAGTTCCTTAATTTCTGGTGAACTTTCAGTAAGCAACGTACGGTTGTGTTTTGCTTGTTTGAAAGCCAGACGAGCCACAGCGCTCAACCAGCGATGGCCCTCGCTTGGTAACTCTCCAGACAGGACCCGTTTACCATTAATGTGACATAACTTCCTCAGTAAAAAATCTGTAATACTGGCGAAGACCTTTCCCCTTGTTGAGAAGTGATCACTGCCTTCTTCCATCCAGAGCCACGATGACCAACACAACAGTTGTGGGATAGTAATTAGTTCGTCGTATGATGAAACAGCAGAGAAAAATTTCTCCACATCGAAGGTTTTTCCACAAGTCTTGAAAAGTCTGGTGGCGTAATCCACTGCACTTGAACGGCTGAAGCCATGTGTAGTCACAACCGTTGGCTTCACGTCACACAGCTTGGTAATGGCCAGTGTGCAGTGAGGTCTCGTAGTGACCACGAACACAGCATCCGAACATCTCCCTTGTAAGGTCTTGAAAGCACCTACAAAAGCATCAAGTC
Organism: Panulirus ornatus; assembly: GCF_036320965.1. Classification (NCBI taxonomy): domain Eukaryota; kingdom Metazoa; phylum Arthropoda; class Malacostraca; order Decapoda; family Palinuridae; genus Panulirus; species Panulirus ornatus. The sequence continues at coordinate 1,601,494 of NC_092239.1, forward strand.
TCTCATCAAAAGCATCAATCAAGAACATCACTTTACTTCCAGCCCTGGACAGTTCCTTCAAAATCTTTCCAGGTTTCCACCGACAGCAAGTGTTTGGGAGAATTTCCAGGATGATGTCTTTGATTGTGAACGCCCTGGTGGCCACAGCTGTAATGTCCAGGAAGATGAGGTAGTCGACGTTGCTGAGAGCTGGGAGGGTGGAGGATGTGTTGCCTCCCCAGGCGGCGGCGTAGTGGCGGAGCAGCGATGTCTTGCCAGTGCCAGACTCTCCCTGCAGTATGATCATACGTGACGACCCGAGGTCCTCCAGCATACTCTCACCATCTAAGTCCCTTAACATGCTGAGGACACAGTTATCTTATTAAATGAATGTTACGAGTTTTATTCCATGAATGTCATTCCAGGTTACCTCATTAGATGAATATCACGAATTTTATTCCATGAATGTCATTCCATGAAAAAAGGTATACATTTTCCATTACCAATGAGACATGAACGAGCCCTGGAGAATACATGCAGGCTGAAAAATTCCTAAGTATCGATCGATGTCTGCAGAATATACGTGAATGGACGAACTCTTGAATATTTACATTTACAGGCGACAGTCCCACAGCATAAATGTTCAATATCAGGATATTGTTACGTTACTTTCACTATACCCGGTGAGATCTCGTCTTAGTATATATGATATGTAATAAATCCTAAAACTTAATGTAAAAGCGACTTACCCATCTTGGGTGGTGGAGAGCCTGGTCTTAGTGTAAACCTTCTCCACGTGGTGGTTGAAGTCAAAGTTCTTCCCGGCCCACAAGAAGGGCATCAGTGTCGTCTTGCGACCACAGCTGTACAGCTCCTGAAGTTCCCGCTGGATGCTCTCTGGAAAGAGTAAAGTGTCGGTGACTTTCACTAAAGAAGAACATTAAAAGTGTGGTCCATTAGCAATTAAATTTCATCTTGACCCACATGAGATAAGATTGACCCTACAGATAATATACAGACAATATAAGCTGGAGTATGGGAGAGTCAGATGTAAAGAATTATAATCAGGTTAAAAGCAGCTTCAATTCCAGGAACAACTTGGTGATAAGTTTAAAGGAAATTATTATACAAAGAACAGATATGATAATCACAACACTGCAGTTGTGGTGCAAGAACAGAACACTTGGTGTTGACAGCCTGAACATATATGTGATATATTGGAAAGCAGATCTAACAAATAAAATAGAATGTATGGACTACAACTTGAACCAAATAGTGTCATGTTCAGTGTGGTAAAAGAACAACTGTTTTTCCACGATACTGAATGATATTCAGTAAAGAAATATTCTACAATATAATGTTTCACTCGGCCCACAGCAACAGAAATTCTTGATATGTTTAACCTATCCTAGAAGCCAGTATTACAAACCGATAAGTAATCTGCTGAAATGACAACAGAAAAATAACTTTGTAGAAAGATGAATATGCTACTCAAATACATCAGACTAAATAAAGATAAATCACGTATTTCATATTCAAGTCAAATAACTCCTTCATGTGAAACAAGAGTGTACTACAGTCACATATGTAACGTAATAGTACAGGATGCGGGCCAGTTACAGAAGTGTGTGTGTGTGTGGGTGTCACCTTGTTAAGTACCGTGTGAGACATCATCTCGTAGCTCCACACCTCTGGTATCCCTGCAGAAACAACTGCCATCCACCAGCCCAAACACCTTGGTCGGCTACACAACTGCTCACCTCCGATCACCTTCCCGTCAGCTACGGTCTCCAGTTTAGGCTTCCTAATGTTTATCAGCTCCTGCTTGACCCTGGCCAGCTGGTCCTCGAGGCCGCCCATTTGGAGGACGTTGGTGACAGCCATGACCAGCTGTTGCCACTTGTCCTCCAGCTCCTCCATGGAACACTCCTCGTGCGTAGCGTGAGCGTCATCGTTCCTCAGCTGGCGCAGCTTATCAATGTTACCTGTAATCATTACACTAGTGTAATGCCAGGGAAGTTTGTTGTATACGTTGTGAGCTTTACTGATGACACACAGTAACGATGGGAAGAGAGGCAGGTGTTACCACTACGACAACTTATACTGAAAGATTAGCTCCCTTACATAACATGATTTGACCAAAGAAAATGAAAACATATAAAACGACCAGCATCTACGTTTGACAGATGAGGACGATGATGGAACGTTGTTATGCAATTCACCTTAACTCTATTGGTACCGTCAGTTATCATAGTTCATGTGGACAAACCCACTTGGGAATGTTTTATGAAACGGCTGACAGATTATTACAGCAATCCAGAGTGGTCACTGGTCAAGTGATAACTATCTTAATTTCCCAGCTTGGGACCTGTACTGCTGCCTCTCTGTAACACATGCAGGAGAGGTTGACTGGGTTCTGCCACAATTAATGCTGGACATTAGAGGGTGTTTAGCTTCATGTGGGAAAGTTTGGTCTCTGTCGCTATAGCAACGCTAAAATTAACTCCAGCTGAAGTTTAAACCTTAGAATAAAGAATGACTTGAGTAGTGTTGGGGGGGGGGGGGGTGTCAGTGTATATAAAGAGTATCTTTCTTACTGACCTTCCAGACGAGTTAGATCCTTCCAGGCACACTTGTTGGACGAAAGTCCACAAGCATACCGCAGCAGCAAACGTAAACACGTCACGTCCAGCTTTTCTATCTTGTTCTTTTTAATACTGACCCCCTGGAAGGGGTTGTTCCTGAGAAAATTACAAGTTTGTGTGTTCCTGCACAGTACCTTGTATGGAGTCTTCCCTGGGTTGTTGGCAGTAAACCTGGGTCAGTATATATATATACACGTTAATTACAAGTTTTTGAGATCAGAGTGGAATAATATACATCAAAGTGGAATAATATACATCAACATGTAGCAATGTGACTATACTAGAATATGCTGTAAATACTCACATAAACTGTCCCACTACTCTTCTTTATGTATAGGAATATTGCAAAAATATAGATAACTGACCTGTAACATAGAAGTAAAACAATACTGAAACATTATTCATCAAATGTGCGATATGACCACCTTCACCTGCCACATATACTCACAGCTTATCACACAGGAGAGCCAGGGACTCCCGGACTGTGGTCCTGAGCGCAAGACTTATGTCCTGCCGGAGGGCCACCGCCTCCTCTGCCAGTAGAACCATGGCGCCGCCTGCAACACACCAGCAACACAGTTGTCACTCTACACCCAGACGCTCATTCGTATCAAGACGTACACACGAACGTTCACAACATACACACATACAGCCACATAAGTCTGAAGTAGACCTGCCTGGTGTTCGCCATGGTCAATTATCCCAGACATGGCTCTCTAACCTTGCTTTAGCTATTCCAACTGCGAAAGATTCCCTGCTTAAATGGAGGATAAAACCATATCTAGTATGATCCGAAAAGTGTAATAACACGCTGGTAAATGTAACAGGAACGCCCCACACTGGAAAACACGAAATAGAAGATGATCCTAGACTGTGGACCGAAATATACCGGCTCTTCTATTTCGTGCTTTCTTTTACTACGTGGGACGTTCTTGTTACCTATCTTGTATGTCTTACTACCTACACCAGAGGTTAAGAATAGAAGTTTGTAATAAAACTGAAACATTAGAGACTTTGTCTGACAAAAAATTAAAGATATGGGAGACTGAAGGAAAGGGCGATCAGTTATACTGTTGTGGTTGACGATGCAAAGATAGACACTCCCTTGTAATGTTTACCTAATATCCTGCGCCAGCGTGTACCACATGGTTACTTCATGAGCATGTAGTAGTGTGCCCCTCTCATCTGCTATGATTATATTTGTGTGTACAAGTGACCAATATAACAACACATGGTCTCCCGTGGGCATTTAAAGTGCTGGTGAGGGATTTTCAAAGCTCCTCTACACTAACCTGGCCCCTGTGTAGTGTTCTACACCCTCCATCTGTTCCACACACAGTTGTGATGCGCTACATCATGAGATGATCATTCTGGGTGACCCAGGTGTTATACACAAAGCTTTACGTTCAAGCAGAAGTCGCCAAGCCCTGCCTGGATCAGTCAACCCTCAGCATGGCTGATGTCACTAACGTAAACGATCACAAATGTTACCTGTGGCGTGGGCCGTGGACGTACACATGTGTGGTGACCAGAGCCTCAACTAGAACAACATTGTGGTGACTCCCTCCCGCCAATCCACAAACAAATAACGTACAAAATTCCATACAATATATTCCACACGTCTGGGAGGATGACCCACACGGAACACTTCAACCACAGACTGTAACTCCGTCCTGCTTGTTTTGTTTGTATATATAGCGTAGCTGGATCAGGTACAATACGTGTACGTGTACAGAACGTTCCGTGGGGCACGTCCAGTGAGATATACACGTTCCTGACACCACCGTGGCCAACACGTCTGCACTACCTGCAACGTTCAGCCCACTGGTCTCCGCCATCTCTTAATGCTCAGGCAAAACACGCAATTATAATGTAATTATAATGAACCCAATAAATATATTTTAAGGAATTTCATGAACGAGAAAAGTGTGTGTGTGTGTGTGTGTGTGTACGGGTTATACGGGACAGGATGTGTTGAGAGGCACATGTGAGTGGGTGACAGGTGTGGCTATATAACCTACCAAACCTGCTTCGGGGGCAGGAAGTGTGGACCTGCTCTATAAACTTTACGTATTTTTCTGTAAGTCTTTCGCTCTTCCTATTTCAATCAGTCAGTAATGTGATATCAACGTGAAAGCATACAGACACAGGACGGATGAAAATGGCGACATACGACAACAACCTATCAAGGCCGTGGTGCCACATACCATCAGAGTTTCCAACCTCCTTGATTTTACGCTGGTCCGTCTAACCTCAGCGCTATAACTCTCTCTCTCTCTCTCTCTCTCTCTCTCTCTCTCTCTCTCTCTCTCTCTCTCTCTCTCTCTCTCTCTCTCTCTTTGTTCGTTTTGTAGTCATTTCGTCCTTCATAATGAATTACATTTTTTTTTCTACGGTTTAACCTGTATGTAAGGATGAGAGGTGATGGGAAGCTTGGAGACAAGCGACCATACCGTGAGGGAAAGGGAGGGAGGAACCCTACCTAGGGCGTTGGACAGATCACAGTGCCTACTCCCGGCCCTTCGTCAGCAGTACCTGACGTAGTAACGTCGTCTCCTACAGTAATCTCATGCTCAACCATCAGTACACGTGCCTCACCTTCTGCCACACGTAAATACCCTAATTATTCACCAACAGATATTTGAATTAGTCAGGGATCATTTAAACAATTGGAACTGATAATCACATTTAACCCGTAAACAGATAGATAAGCCAACGTATGCAGTACGTAACTTTCCACTGGTATGTAAGACGTAGAAGACATTGCAGTTTGTTAATCAAATATTATCATTTTCTCTAACATGGAGAAATTATGTATGTGTTCAACAAACGTCCTCATAATTTGTAAACTACAGTGTCCAGCTGATAAGTAAAACATAGTGACCAAGTAAACACTTTACACCTTGCTGTTCTTATATACATCAATTCACTGTAGTGTAATCAAAAGTTATCCTGGCGCAATCTGATTTATTTTGGCACATTTTGGTTTATTCTGACTTATTCTGGTTTATTCTGGCTCATTCTGGTTTATTAAGGCCCTTAATGATATATGTTTGTTCGTTATCATAGCATAAAAGTCTGAAATAATAACAAAATACAGTTTCCCAGGAGGTAAACAAACAAGCTGACAGCGTTACGACCTGTGGACGACACGTACGCTTGCACTACTTACCCTCCATTACACACACACACACCAGTATTCCCAACGTTATTACCTGACACTACTGTTTTCCTTGCTCATCTATGGGTACATAAGGTACTAGTAAGGGATTTCATGGCTTCTCTGCTGTAACATCATCCCTATATGATGCTTTATACACCCTCCGTCTGCTACACACACGGCCTTGGTGCACTGAATCGTCATACAATGATGAGCGGTGATCTGAGGATTGCGAAGCCAAAGCCCTCCACAAGGCTGATGTCACGAAGGTTCTATAACGTAATGATCACTAATGTTACCTGTGGTGTGGGTCGTGGAGGTGATCCTGCGTGCTGACCAGATCCCCGACGGACATAGGGTTTGGATAGTTCCTCTGGTTGGCACACAACAGACTAACGCTCAGAGTCTACACAATATGAGTACGTAGATTACTGGATGTTCCTCGTAGCGTACTTATTTCGTTTATCTCGTTTTCTAAACTTCCACAGATCAGCGTTGACTGAGGCATTCCACACGTTGAAAGGATAACTGCTGTGTAACGCTTCAACCTGAGACTGTATGTAGCTCCGTCTTGCTGTCCGCAGGTATATATACAATGTGGGTGAGTCAAGTACAGTACAGGTACGCATCTTGCATGCTCCGTGGGGCAAGCCTCATACTGGGACGTGTGACACTTCCTCGAGAAAACGTTTGCCAGGGGCTGACGACACCACCACCACCTGGTCTATCATATTCTTATTTACCCCAAACTGCAGCAATACATGCAGGTAATGCAAGGAATTTCATAAGTAACGAGAAAAGTTTTGGTAACAGTTCCAACAAATGCAGGACGAAAGGGATGTGGCATGTGTGCAGTGCACGGCAGTTGCCAAGTATGGCAGTAAGCCTGCCATCAACACACCCAGCAAGTATATACCTTGTATACAACCCTTCATAACCTGCTGGTCTGTTGGTCTATTTCCTTCGGTCCTACCTTTCATATATTGTTCTACCCTTGATGTATTCAAACTGATTATCTTAAGACATTACCTCAGAAAAAGAAAAAACTGATTAACATTGTAAAAATCATATTGCGTCATAGTGATGGGCACACACGCACACACACACACACACCAGAGTCCTGCTGGCAACAGCTTGTGTGGAAATATACGCGAGTGAAACATAAGAATGGTAAACACGGCGGCTACCACCGCCAGGTGATGCAACGGTCAGGTACTGATGTGTCATACCTGCCTCGTGATGAACATGTTACCGACACTCTCTCTCTCTCTCTCTCTCTCTCTCTCTCTCTCTCTCTCTCTCTCTCTCTCTCTCTCTCTCTCTCTCTCTCTCTCTCTCTCTCTCTCATATCAAGACCATGTTCATTGGCGGCGACACATGACAACGACCAAACAACGTCGCGACGACTGCCACACACTCTCCCAACTCACTCTTCCCCACCACATGAGTGAGTAGAACTTGACTGAAACATAATCTTTATTATATACAACTATATCATGTGAGGAACTGCATCAGTAGTTGTGGCTGTGCTCTCTGCTTCCTGATGGTTAGGACGATGATGTGGACTGATATGAACCAGAGGAGAGGTCAGGGAAAACAACATGACCTTGATATATTGGAGATTTTTTTCCTCTGTGATGGATTTAGTGGTTAGTGACCTGTGGAGAGTAACAACAAACAACTACTATGTTGTGCTGACGATCATGGTGGATGACGGAGCCACGTCTGCCTCACACACCCGTGCCTGACGTGGCCTTGCTGAAACTACACTAGTGATGAAGGAACTAGTTATGTGCTACGATAATGATGAAGGAACTAGTTATGTGCTACGATAGTGATGAAGGAACTAGTTATGTGCTACGATAGTGATGAAGGAACTAGTTATGTGCTACGATAGTGATGAAGGAACTAGTTATGTGCTACGATAGTGATGAAGGAACTAGTTATGTGCTACGATAATGATGAAGGAACTAGTTATGTGCTACGATAGTGATGAAGGAACTAGTTATGTGCTACGATAGTGATGAAGGAACTAGTTATGTGCTACGATAGTGATGAAGGAACTAGTTATGTGCTACGATAGTGATTAAAAAACAAGGAACGAGCAAAGACGCGGGGCGTGAGGACCAACAGTAAACTTTCATACCACATCCCATTTCCCGTTCTCTGCCGTAAACTGAAGCTTCGAACTGTTTACATCAAACTTTTCCTCTGAGTTGAAGCAGCAGTTGATGTCAGGAGTTGGCTCTGATTCCAGACCTTTGATCAAGAGGAGGCAGTAAAAAAGTTAAGAGGCGATCCAGCGACAGGCTGATGGCCAAGAACAGGAGGGGTTAGGCACTGGAATGTGTGTATGTGTGTGTGTGAGAGAGAGAGAGAGAGAGAGAGAGAGAGAGAGAGAGAGAGAGAGAGAGAGAGAGAGAGAGAGAGAGAGACCGACAGAGACAGAGAGACAGAGAGACAGAAAGAGACTGTATTGATATATATATATATATATATATATATATATATATATATATATATATATATATATATATATATATATATATATATGTATATATTCATACAAATCCTGAACCTCAACAAAGCACCTCCCACTAAGAAACACTAAGGCAGGTATACTCTTCTGCTACACCACCTCCACTGTAAGAATATCTCCTCACAACATTGTGCCATCTATTTTACCACCACTTGAAATATTCCCATTACACACTGCCGTCATTTCCTTCACCACCACTTTAAACATTCCCACTAAACACTGGCACCCAGTAAACACGGGTGGTAAAGCCATAAACACAATTAATGTGATGAAAGAGGTAGATAGTGAGTTGGAACGTCTGAGAAGCAGTAATGTTATCACAGTGAGGTAGGTCGTCTCTCATCATGTTATGGGGGAGCGTAATGCTGTTAGCGGCGTGGTGCAGGCGGAGGAGGAGGGCTGTGAGAGGGGCAAGTTCCCCCTCTGACGGGCTTTATGGAGTGGGTTCGACGGGGCTGAGTGGGAGGGCGCTGGTGGTCTGACTCATGAGGTTTGCCGTCAAATTACCGTGACCGAAAGTCGTGCTTATGAGAACACGGGAAGGGGAACAAACAACGTTGATGTGGGAATAGTAAAAGTAAGATGAGGATGGTCATTAAAACCCACATCATATATATATATATATATATATATATATATATATATATATATATATATATATATATATATATATATATATAATGAAACTATAGATACTTCTCTAAATTGAGCATAACGATAGCCTCTAAACTTGGTTAGTTTGGCTGAATCACTTTAGTTGGAGGTGAAGCCCTGAGTCAACCTTGGCCATGATTACTGTAAACAAAACAGATACATGAATACCTTACCCACTCATCATCGAGCAAATTCTAAACGATAAAAACTGAACGAGAATAAACACTTGTGAAACATTACATCCGCCAGACTGAAAAATGTTCACGTTATCTTCTCTGCGTAATTCTTGGCAGTGTTGCCAGCACCACCACACTTTACCACCAATCCTCGCCTCCAGAGGCCTCTGCCACTTCTCACCATCACAAAAATCCTTCAGGTATATTAGTGTTTATAACTGTAAACTGATCCTGTGCAGAATATGGCGGAGAGAGGTCATACAGTGGAGATCCTTGAGGGAGGTCATACATCGGAGGGCCAGCAGGAGGGAGGTCATACAGCGGAGGTCCAGGAGGAGGGAGGTCATACAGCGGAGGTCCAGGAGGAGGGAGGTCATACAGCGGAGGTCCAGGAGGAGGGAGGTCATACAATGGAGGTCCAGGAGGACTGAGGTCATACAATGGAGGTCCAGGAGGAGAGGGAAGAGACAAGTGTGGTAACACAGGTTGCCGAGTTTATGATGTTTACGTCGACCAAGACGGTTGGTGAGACGGGTATGGTGCCTGATACTGAGTTGTTCACTATGACCCCAGTCTTATGCAGAAACTGTGGACTATAAGCCAGTTCCAGGGCGAAACAGTTCACCATGAGCCAATCCCAGGTCGACACAGTTCACCATGAGCCAGTCTCAGGGCGACAGTCTCCTTCAGCGTGTTGTACTTTTCTTGGTGTCTCATCAGGCCCTCCTCGAGTCCAGATTTCAGCTCCCTTTCTCCCTCCTCCCTAGGGAAGCTGATCCTGGCCTCTGCCACCACTTCTCGCCATAACAACAAAAGTGGGAACACCTGCTCCCTCCGTCCACCGTGTCGGGGACCTGCTAACATCTGAATCACTGACCATCTTCTCGAGATGTAATATGCCACAGAATGATGTAGTCTCCAGAGAGTGAGGACAACAATCCCACCAGGTCATTATCACATCAAGCCGCCTCTTTACTGAGGAAACGTGTGTGTATTCTACAGTAAACAAGGTGCTGACTGACTGTTGTGGAGAGGAAAGGGAACTGTTGACAAATTTTGCCTACGACTAAGCTATCCACTTGGTATAGACCTTCACTGGTATTACTAATGCAATTTTTTGTGTATTCAATAACTGAAGATTCAATTATATTTCTCGTGTTAAGCGGTTACAGTTAATGATTGAATTAGAGTTACTCAGTCAATACAACGGTCATAAGTTTTAACATGATTAAACAAATCTTTTGACTCTCTTCCTTTTCTTATACTGTGTTTATGTTGCTTAAGTCAATATAAAGATCCTTACCAGTCTGCCCAACATAAGTCATATTATAGATTTTACAAGGGATTCTATCAACACAGCCAGTAGAATTGTCTGCTGAGTTTTTTATTAAGATATTCTTTACAGTATTGTTGTTGCTGAAGGCTGCATTTGCATTAAAGCATTCAAGCAACCTGAGAGGTAATGTAAGATTATCACTATAAGGGAAAACTAAGACACTTGGAATGCCATTTAGTGATAATTACTCATCACACAGATAACATCCGACGACGAACTCAAAATAACCACAGCAGCTCACCAGTCGAGCCAATATAAACGATGTACCGTAACTTAGACAAGAAATGAGGGTTTCTCAGCATCAAGAGAGAGAGAGAGAGAGAGAGAGAGAGAGAGAGAGAGAGAGAGAGAGAGAGAGAGTCGACAAAGACGGTGGGAGAGGGAGAGGTTGACGTGTGGACGACTAGAGCAACACATGTGACCCGGGCTAAGGGAGAGCGACCCCAGGCCTGGGGAAGGGAGGGGGAGGGCATCCCCAAGAGGCGGACGACGAGGAAATATCACATAACATTTCCAGCAAGTATTCTCAAGACTTGGGGACATTACTTCTCGTTATCAGCAACAAGGAGACACGAGGAACATTTTGCTCTAAACTAAAGCTTCTGCTGGTCTCCATCATGGCTGAGATGATGTTTCCGTCAGGCCAAGAAGTGGCCAGCCGAGGACAGCCAGCTGAGGACAGCCAGCTGAGGATAGCAAGCTGAGGTCAACGAGCTGAGGATATCCAGCTGAAGCAGTGATGTGAGCCTGGTTCTGACCTTTTCAGCCGGGTTTACCCAGCCTACACCCTGGTTCTGGTGTTGGCCTGGTGGAGATGTGGTCCAGGTTCTGACCCTCCTCAGCCAGGTTCAGCCCGCCATTTGGTGAGCCCACCTCCCATGAACCATGGCTTTACTGCCTGCATGAGGGACATGGTCCGTGTATAATTTATGAATGTGTTTCTCAGATGTTGTGTGTGTTGTGTGTCTTGTGTTCATGCGTGTTGAGTGTGTGTTGTGTGTCTGTGTTCCTGCGTGTTGAGTGTGTGTTGTGTGTCTGTGTTCCTGCGTGTTGAGTGTGTTGTGTGTCAAGCCATACATACTGACACCGTCCGTAGGCTGTGTCCGTTATCACCAACGTCCGTGGACACGTCCGTCAACTATTCTAATATTCTGAAGTCAAAAGTCACCTCGACTTCTCTGAGTTTGATCCATTAATTATTCAAGACCTAATTAGCAGCTTTGCAAGAGGCTGTAAAAGCCTGGAAACTTAGAGGATTATTAATACCCTGAATGCTACATATAATCCGAATAAAACATTTTTACCATTAATGGATGTATCCAGGAGAAGTCAGGAGCCAAACAAACACAAGAACTTCTGATCAAATATGACGATGTTGCTTAAATGAGCAGAACGAAATATATGAAACAGAAGTGCGATCCAAAGGTTATATCTTCCTGTTTTAATGGGAAACATCACAAGTAGTTTCGTAGAGTGGCAAAAATAAATTGCAAAAAGCCTATGAACTTCTCATACCTTTACAGAATTGCACTTAATTCTGGCATACTTTTCGCCATCGCAAGACTTGCGTGAGGCAAATCTTCACCTCGGAAACATTGCTTTGAACAAGAGCATATTTCACTCATTTTGCAAACACTTTATTTATCCACTCTGAATCAAATCATGAAATGTTTTTGCAATTTCATGAAAAGTCGTTATAATATTTCTTTATGATAATTTAGTTATGACTGCCTACCTATGTAGCTGGTAATTACAAAACGTTTAATCAGGACTCAACGTAAAATATTTCAATGTGAAAAAATGTTAGTATGATAAATGGCCGGTAAATATTGTCCAGATATCTGGCAGGTTAAACAGAGAAAGTTAGCGATGTTAAGTGAATTCAACAAGATATCTGTCCGTAAATGATGAAGTTCAATGGGAATTTCATTATCATATGTATAGTGACTATCATTATAGTGATCAATCATCATTAGTCGAGTGCCTGAGGGCCCGCTGGTTATGACTTCATCATTGGTAGAGGTCAACACTACAGGGTCTTCCCTCCACACCGGAAGTAAAGCATTTATATTGATTCTCTTCAGGTCTTCCTTTCGTCTATCTACCTCAAGGGTTCACAAAAGTGAGAAGCTTAAGATTACTTCATGTATGAAAGTTACAGAAGAATGATGTTAGAACACGGATCTCCCTTGATGAGTGTTGCAAAGCGTGATCACGAGCTGTGCCTGGAGATGTGTTCCAGTCCTTGCCTCAAGAGTGAAACACAAGGAGGCAGAGGTCTCGGAATCTTCACCCGCCCTGTTGCTATCACCATAACAGATGCCCATCTGTTTTATCATTACTCCTAGCAACACTGGCAACATTTTCATCAATACTAATACTACCATTGCTCAAGAAGAGTCACTACAGTAACAGCTACATGTAAGTACCCTTCCTACCACTAATACAAACATTTCTTTTCATATCATTTTCTTAACTAAAGTCACACCAAGAACTATGTGTACCACAGTCATCCTCACACCCACCACAGTTATCACGTTACAGGCATCCTCAACCTCATACCAAACACCACCATCACCACCACCACTACCACCACTACCACCACCACCACCACCACTACCACCACTACCACCACTACCACCACTACCACCACCACCACCATCACCACTACCACCACTACCACCACTACCACCACTACCACCACCACCACCATCACCACTACCACCACTACCACCACTACCACCACTACCACCACCACCACCACTACCACCACCACCACCATCACCACCACCACTACCACCACTACCACCACTACCACCACTACCACCACCACCACCATCACCACTACCACCACTACCACCACTACCACCACCACCACCATCACCACTACCACCACTACCACCACTACCACCACTACCACCACCACTACCACCACCACCACCACCACCACAGGTCCCCGCATGAGTGTTCTCCACTGCAGGATTACGTCATCAGATGAAAAGTGTGTCAAGTGGTTTTTATAGTCTTACACATCTAGATAATAATCACCCGTAATTTCTGGTATATAATGGGAATCAGACTAAAACAAGATCCTATTCCAGCATATCTGGTACACCAAAAGTTGTTTATTTGCATCAGCGGCTCCAGTTATGGCTGAATCATTCCTAAAATCCAGACCTTAGTTGAGACATAAATGCTAAAAGCAGAGAGAAGAATGGAGGAAGGAAAAAGAATAACGTAAGAGATGTTGAAGAAGTGGAGAACCTGCCTATTAAATAAGAGACAACTTATAGCCCTTTAGAAATTATATGAGAATACAATGAGGAAGAAGTGTGGTTAGGTGGAAGGAAGCACATAACATACTTATCAGCACCCTCACAGTGGCTATATGGAGTAGCGACAGGGAAACAAGTAGTCAGTTATGTGGAACAGAAACGACGTAATATCTGAACAAGAGAAAAATTCCAACGCCACTCCAGTCACTTGCTGAGATAAAGGCCATGTATGATTTTCCCATCAAGACTGAGAGATTTACAAAAGAGAATACCTTTACATTATCAATTCTGAACTGTAGAAAATACAGAATAAACGAAAAGAATTATATGATTTAGCATATTTTCTGAGAATGAAATGATTAAATATTCGGAATTTTGTACTGTGGAAGTTGAGGGAAAGAAGAATTCCAGGTTAAGTTGATGTGGCTGGTAATTATAGAATATGTAATGAGGACGAGTGTGTCGTTAGTGCCTTCTTGTCCTCAAACCCGCAGAACTAAATAGTGGAAATGTTTTCTATAACGAAACAAAAGTTATTCATTAGTATATTTCACCTTTATAGTGGGAGGCAGAAGTGGCGTTTGTTGTGTGTAACTACATGATGTGCAGGTGTACACATAAGGCAACAGCTGCTTCATGCTGAGTTGCTGCACGGCTGCCACATGTAATGTCGTATATATACAACATACTAACCTCCAACAGCCAGGATCGAACATAGGTCCCCTACGTAGGAGACGGGAGCATTAGGGCTAGGTCATAGCCTAGCCCTAGTGCTCCCGCCTTCTACGCAGGGTACCCCGGGTTTGATCCTGGCTGTTGGAGGTTAGTATGTTGTATGGTAGTGTGCGTTCACATGCACTATTTACACATATATATATATATATATATATATATATATATATATATATATATATATATATATATATATATATATATATATATATATATATATATATATATATATATATATATATATTCAGATGTAGGCTATTACATAATTTGCAGTAGACCAAATCATATGTAATTATAAAAGACAGAGTCATATATCGTGCAACGTTACCAGACCTCTTGAGCAAGAACCATCCAACTTGTATCATTCCACCAGAATTAGGATAGACTCATCTATCATTCCACTGGTCATATGATGAAGAATATTCAAGTATAACTTGTTAGATTCATTGACTTTGTGTAATTACGTCTGCGTTGATTACATGTTTGATGTAATTTCATCTCTGTTGATCACATATTTAATGAGGTTTCAACATAAGGTTTTACTGCGATATGATTTCCATGATGAATAGTGAATTTATGATTTACATGATGAATGATTAATGCATAATTTTCGTTATTGATAATTAATGCATTATTTCCATTATCAATAATCAATGTGCAATTTGCAAGATTAATTATTTATGCATAATTTGCATGATTAACATTTGATGGATTATTTCACCAAACCTTCTGGATCTACAAGAAAGAAAATATTTATTAATTTAGTTCAGTAAGATTGTTTCTAATTTCCCTTTATGAAGGTCAGGACCTTTGTGATGTACACTTAAGCAGTCTCGGTCTGCCCTACCCAGTGTACTTAACCTGTACACTACACAACGTAGCTGTAGGCCTAGTCCTGGCATCTGGTGGCACTGTTGGCTGTTGTCCTGGCATCTGGTGGCACTGTTGGCTGTTGTCCTGGCATCTGGTGGCACTGTTGGCTGTTGTCCTGGCATCTGGTGGCACTGTTGGCTGTTGTCCTGGCATATGGTGGCACTGTTGGCTGTTGTCCTGGGGTCTGGTGGCACTGTTGGCTGTTGTCCTGGCATCTGGTGGCACTGTTGGCTGTTGTCCTGGGGTCTGGTGGCACTGTTGGCTGTTGTCCTGGGGTCTGGTGGCACTGCTGCTTGTAGCCTGTAGAACTACATGTATCATCATCATGGTTTCTGAACAGGGGATCTTTCTATAGTGCAGGATGTAATGTTGACATCAGCCACCGTTCCTCTTCCTTGCCACACAGTCTGACAACTGATTTAGACATACACAGAGAAATATTAGCCATGTGAAGTGCCCTCCTTCTCCCGTCCACAATGACGCAACAGATGAACTTCTCAAGTGTTTACCGACGGGTAATAAACCATTTGAAGGATAAAGACCCAGGGACCCTCCCGCGTCGAGTGCCGCGTCCTTTATTGTCTTGCTGAGTCTATGATCCTGTGTGGTGAACAATGTCATGCCCCACTCACACCTTGTGTGGGATCCACTACCTTCCCCCACACACACCTTGTGTGGGATCCACTACCTTCCCCCACACCCACCTTGTGTGGGGTTCACAACCTTCCCCCACACTCATAATGTGTGGGGTCCAATACCTTCCCCCACACACACCTTGTGTGGGATCCACTACCTTCCCCCACTCACACCTTGTGTGGGATCCACTACCTTCCCCCACACCCACCTTGTGTGGGGTCCACTACCTTCCCCCACACCCACCTTGTGTGGGGTTCACAACCTTCCCCCACACTCATAATGTGTGGGGTCCAATACCTTCCCCCACACCCAAACATTTCTCGTCTGTTTGGTCGACGTTGTCGTCCTGTGGGGAAGAAAGACCACCAGGAGAACAAGTTCCCTTATGGCCAGATGAGAGACGTGTGCTGGTGTGTGTGTGTGTGTGGTTTTATATAAAGATGTTAATGTGTTCTCATCTTTACTTTTATCAATGTATTTCCATCCTGTACAAACCAGTGGGTATGGCTAAATACATATCCAAGATGGTAGGAGCGTAAGTCTCAGCCTCGGAAATCCTCATAGATATTGCAAGTATCACAACGAAGCCTCACATCGGTTCGTGTAGATGGATTGAGAAGAATGTGATCCCATCAAGTGAAAAATGGCCTCTTTCCCCCATTGCTCCACCCATTAATCGCAAATTGCCATGACTGCCTCGTTAGTGGGGCTCAGATTGCTCTTATCACGCCATTCATTCTTTCATTCTCATAATAATAAAAACTAACATTTCTAGAACAATTCTGGCGGTGAAACTATAGATGGAGAATAATATGAAGGTCCGTCTTAACGAGGAAACGGGGTCAAAGCTTGTTACCTTCGTCTTTATAGGTTACATGACGACAATGTGAGGAGAGTGAAGGGCTGTCATTATTAAGAAAAGTCCCGTTAACACAAGGGGATAAATTGTCTTCAAATCAAGATCGTTGTAACTACGACCACGTAAGGTTAGATGTGATCTGTGTTCAGTTACTTTCTACATGGCATGATACTGGCTGATCAGTTAGATCCTCTACCTCAGACCCTGAAGTCACAGGTTCGAGCACAACTCCTGGTTGTACCCTTGGGACCCCCCGAGTCGACGCCAGTTATGGGTAGGTACTAAGGGGTCATTATTGACCCACGCTCCCCTATACTGACGACCTGGCCTGACCAATCAATGGTCGTGGTGATACCAGAGGTCATCAATGACGCCTGCATCAATAACACGGTCAGATGTTCAGGTTTGCTAGCCTTCTGGAAGATCTGATCACGTGACCAAAGACCAGGTCAGGTGCCAGGGTGAACATTGCCATCATGTTCCAATCACGTGCATGGTGACGGTACTGAAGACAGTCCAAGGAAGCATCGCCACTGCTGGAGAGACAGCATCCGTAGAGCAGTAACCAGCAGGACGTTGAACTGACGAGGGTGAGAGTAATGTCGTGTGTCGGGAATTACAAGCAGACAATAAACGGAAATACGATCACTTGTTAATTAGGTTTGTGTGAGGTGCGTGCGTCCGGTGCTGGCTGACTCCCATAGCATTAAAGTTTCCAACTGCAGTTTGTGTTGGGTTAGTCTTGCGTCCCAGTATAGCATGTGAGTCCCTCTTGTTAGTCTTGCGTCCCAGTATAGCATGTGAGTCCCTCTTGTTAGTTGTATGTAAGTGTAGGGAAAGTACTGTACAGTAATCTAGAATTTACAAACTCAATTTGTCGGTAGGGTAAGAAGCACAGACACGAGACCATGGCAGGGTAGGTACGGCAGGCACGAGACCTTGCTAGGGTAGGGACGGCAGACACGAGACCTTGGCAGGGTAGGGACGGCAGACACGAGACCTTGGCAGGGTAGGCACGGCAGGCACGAGACCTTGGTAGGGTAGGGACGGCAGACACGAGACCTTGGCAGGGTAGGGACGGCAGACACGAGACCTTGGCAGGGTAGGCACGGCAGGCACGAGACCTTGGTAGGGTAGGGACGGCAGACACGAGACCTTGGCAGGGTAGGGACGGCAGATGCGAGATCTTTGCAGGGTAGAGACCGGTTAGTTTTCTGTGTATACGTGGACGAGTCATTCAAAGCTGATCGTGGTTCAGTATGAAACGACATTTGCATGGCTGGTCTAGGAAACGTCACTATACCAACTGCAAGTGTTTGTTCTGGTTCAGTTTGTTTCAGGTTCCTGAACATATGACCTCCGGCACTCCCAGGGTCAAGTCCTGGCAATTGTTCTGGGAAGAGAAACAGGGATTTCTTTTCCCAGGAGATTACAGTGTTAACGTAGTTTATTCAATAATGTGGTTTTATCATACAATTTCTAAAATCGGTATCGATGCTTTTGGAGGTCAAAGTGTTAAATGTTTACTATGGCTGTTGTAATCAACGGGGAGAGATAGATAGAAAGATAGATTAGTTATGTATAACATCGATCTGGATTCCATTCTAACTTCTATGGCTTTCGAAGGTTTAGTTCAAAAGTTCGGTTATAATATACAGGAATAATGGAGGCTTCCCGGAGAGTCTGGACGAGATGGTCCAAACTGGCTGCCATACTTTATAGGAAAAGTTTCCAAGACTTGTCATAAAATGAATTACTTCACCGTATGGCATGAAGACGGAGCTGTGTTCCTGCCCCAGTTCCAAGGACAAATGACATCCCAGGAACACACAACCATCAACCATAGTCAGGAAGGTTACAAGAGCTATTATTGCCTGGCCGGGGGTTGCTTTAGGCAGGATGATGATGATGCTAAATGACAGGTGATGATGTGACCCAGTGGCTCCCAACAGGTGGTGTGCGTAGGTCAAGGTCTCATGGTCTGTTATGACTCACCAACTCAGTATCATAAGTTACGTGTATTCAAGGACAAAATATTTTTCCTTGTTCTCTTTCTTGTTGGCATAATCTCACAAATATAGGGTATACTTTCGAAATAATCTAAAACTTGATATACATCTAGGCTGTGAGGAGACTGTGGAGGACTTCCCTCTCCCTCACTACTTCTGGGCTATGGTCCTCTTCTTGGCTGACCCGTCCTCACTACTCAGCGTGTGTTAACAGGTTCACACACCTACATGATTTGTGTGTGTGTGTGTGTGTGTGTGTGTGTGTGTGTGTGTGTGTGTGTGTGTGTGTGTGTGTGTTCACACGTATTGTACATCATGTACCACAAGTTTTTCAATCCTGATAAACCAAAAATATTTCTTCTACAAAGCAGATGACTACCGAGAGAAAACACGATAATTTTCCCACCACCAACACCTTAAGTTACTCCTTAACCTTATCTATTCACCAAAAAAGTCGAAAACTTTCCCATATTTCTTCGAATCGGTGAGGTAAAGTTGGCACTGATACGCATGGCTCGGGAGGGCCGTCCAGGGCCAGTATACTGGGTCACCTTTATGCCATTAAGGTTCCCAGAAGGGTCACACAAGGGCCAGGGTTTCAGGCTACCTTTCTACCAACACATAGGGCCAACCAGAGCCAGGGTGACGTGACAATTTTCTGTCGGCAAGATCCTTGCGCAGGAACAGAGCAACGGTCGAACGCACGCTCATCAAAACACCTGGGAAGGGCCATCCAGGGTCAGGCTGCCACCTCTTGACCAGCGTGGCCCCTCAGCAGGGTTAGGGTACCAGGCCATCTCTGGGTCAGTAAGACATCTCAGCATGGCCAGTAAGACCCCTCAGCGGGGACAGGATACCCGGCCATCTCTAGGCCAGTAAGACCTCTCAGCAGGGCCATGATATCGAGCCATCTCTGGGCCAGTAAGACCTCTCAGCAGGGCCATGATACCGAGCCATCTCTAGGCCAGTAAGACCTCTCAGCAGGACCATGATACCGAGCCATCTCTAGGCCAGTAAGAGCCTCACCAACTCAGCTGCTGGTGGCCGGTAACTTGGTCCATTCTCTTAAAAGGTTTCCGGCAGACTTCCTCTCGCTTGGATTGTGATTGACAGCTGGCTGTCTCTTTGTGCTGATGTTGTCTCTATTTTTCTCTTGTACTCTTTCTCCCTTTGTTGGCCGTTTCTCTGTAGTTCTCACTCTCTCCTACGGTGTCTTTCGGACCCTCCCAATCTACCACTACACTCCCTCCCGTGTCTGCCTTTCTAGTCCTACTCCCATATTACTCTCCCTCCTGGCTCTCCCTCAGACTTTCCCTTCACCTAGAACACCATCAACAAGGAATGTTTACGTTATAACATTAACATTGGTGAGCGAGCTGATCAGTTTACGGGTGATCCGTTACAAGGGAAGGGAGGGAAGACCCACCAAGCCTGTCTTTTTGTACGACGAGAGAGAGAGAGAGAGAGAGTAATCTGTTGCCAGTACACACAGCCGTTGTACCGTAGTATGGACAACACAAGCGCACACAGCCGTGCGTAAAGTGTGTGCCACAGTTCCTGTGACACTGAGGAGACACGTGGTATCAGATACGATTCGAGTACTGACGATGGAAGAGAGACAGAGCAGCGTACGGCGCAGGGAAACATTCAACCCCGCGAGTCCTGGGGAAAGACGATTAACCTTTTCCTCCTTCGATGAGATCATTTACAGTGTTTGATATTACAATTAATGAATTTGTTATGCACATATGCCTATAATGATCAACAAAATATTCTATTTCTGTTAGATAGACCCAGCAAGGATCTAGTATTTTTCTAGTTTCAAGGGAAGTTTAGTTTCATTGTATAATGCCACATAGAGAGCGAAAAAAGCTACCTCAGCTACTCTGACTTTCTCATAAACTCACACAGTCAGTGGCGGCCCCATAAGGTCGAGGTTGTTAGCCTACCGTCTGGAACTTGACCTAACCTAACCTAACCTAACCTAAGCTAACCTAACCTTCAAAATACTCATTCCATCTCCTCACATCACCACTACTTGTTATGACCTCCCCATTAGCCCCCTTCACCGATGTTCCCATTTGTTCTCTTGTCTTACGCACTTTATTTACCTCCTTCCAAGACATCTTATTCTCCCTGAAGTCTAATTATATATATATATATATATATGTATATATATATATATATATATATATATATATATATATATATATATATATATATATATATATATATATATATATATTACCCTTCAAACAGACTTCTGCTCTTATTAGTGGTATTTGCGAAGTAAAGAACAATTCACCTTCATTCTGTAAACAAGGCATAAATGTCCCACGTCTTGCTTTCACAATACTCCCGTCTTGAAGGTAAGTACCCTTGCTCCAGGTGTGTTCGTTGGTTAGGCGCATGTGGAGGAGACGGCTGCTGTGCAACCCACAGTAATAGTGTCTGAGTACGGCAGGCGAAGCCTTGGCCGGCACCCAGGCTGCAGATCATCACCATTAACATTTACTGGAACAACGTCAGCATTAGCCAGATGCTCTCCTTTCCCCTCAGAAACCCGAGACAGACAAAAGAAATCAAGATTGTTATATGCAATCTTCTTACAGTGAACTGCAACCAGAGGGGAAATGTGGTCTCTGACTTGACAAACTCAGCTGGCGTCAGCAGGCATCGTCTGCTCCCAGTGTTCCTCTGAAAGACGGAACCCTTCAAGACGAGTCTAAACTCACTCCCTTCACAAAACCCCCGGAGCCTGCCTGGAGCATCTCCATAACCAGACGACAGTGATGGAACGTCTTATTCTCAGCTTCTTAATACAGGAGTGACAGTGAGACCCGCCCATGCTGGTGGCCTGGACGCGGGGCTTCAGATGCTGTCACTCTGAACATTATAATGGCGAAAATGTTGCTAGAGTCTTTTTCTTGTCCTTTTTCCCTGATTGTCATGTCTTCTTTCTTCCACCACCCTTCTCCCACCTTACCTCTTCTTTCCACCACCTCCCTCCCACCCTACCTCTCCCTTCCACCAGAACCCTACATCTCTTCCTTCCTCCACTTCAGTGACTTTTCTCCTCTACCACCCTGCGCTACCATCTCCACTTCCTCCGCACATACGCTGGTCACCACAGGCCAGGCTCAGTGAATGGAAATGATCTAGGGAAGACTGTCTCGTCTCTCATGACCTATGGAACTATCATTGCTTTTCTTGCGCTATGGGGCTGCCTGAATACGATCGACAGAGTGTAGGATGACCAACGCAGGATCCACGTCACTTAGAATAACGTCGCTCCCAGAGTCAAAAATAAGTCAGTTGTAAAGCAGACGACCTTGAAGCCGAGGACGACCTGACTGTGATGATGGGATAATGAGAAACACGATCCCAGATGACTGGATAGCCTGATGGGTACATGAGACCCCATGATGAGTGACAATGATGTGTGTTTAGGTTGCAGGTAACTGTAATGAGACATGAATTCGTCCCAGATGATTGTATAATGAGTCATTGATTTCAGATAACTGCGATGATAAGACACTGGGTCCAGAATAACTGAGATAATATCCAGTTGCGTTAAGGTAACTGAGATGATAGTTAACTAAGTCCCAGACGACTCAGTTGATGGATAATTGGGTTTAAGATATCTCGGGAAATGCACAACTGTGTGCCAGACGACTTGGGTGATGGGTAGTTGGGTTTAAGATAAATCGAACTGAAGATAACTGAATCAGTGAATAACTAGGCACTAGTCTCAGACTACCTGTTATTAGATAACTGAATTAATGAGTAAATTACTGTAACAATGAGTAACTTTGCATCAGATGGGGTAATGTTGACCCCAGCTCCACATGACTAGCATAATGAAATATATGCATGTAATATGGAAGCTTTTCCGTGCCTGGCACACTTTACCCTTGCAAACATACTGAGGAAATGGAAAGAAAGCTATCACTTTCATGACCCAGAGCAGCAGATCCATTATTCATCAACAACTGCTTCTTACGTTCATAAGGAAAGTAAGGAAGGTTTACTTAGTACCACTGCGGAGTTTGTCTGCATAAGCATTTTCCTCACAACGTATATTCAAATCCTCGTTACATAATCTTCACCTGTGTACACTTTACTCTCTCCTGTTTCCTGATCTGATGCTTGTGACGGACTTTATGTGTACGTTACATATCTTTCGTTCATACATCATTGCTTTGGCAGCTCTAGTGAGAACACACCAACACCGCAGGTCCCCTGCCGTGAACACAAACTCTCTCACCGACGTACCAAACCAACACAGCAAGAACTGTTGCCACGTGAAGGAATACCCAAGTATCATATACCAGATTGAGGGCAGTAATTCTCCCGAGGTGCCGCCTGGCAGAGCTGGTTTAATTGCATTCTCGTCAGCCTCGCTTTCCGTGGCCTCTCGGGGACCTGCAAGAAACAGCTGGAAAATGCAATGGACCAGAGAATTCCCATTAGTGAAGGAAGACTGACTGACTCCAACATATTGCTTTTATTTGGTGATTCAATTCGAGCATTATGCACTGTTTTGACCCGGGGAATCAGCGTTGTATCAAACAACATCCAGTGTACGTGGGAATCATCAACTGCCAACTGTACAAATTAGAAATGATAGCACAGTAATGTCTAGGAGGTCCTACAGGTGTGTGTAAACTGCCACCGGCCACAGGTCATCACCACAGCAGTTGTAACATTTACAGGAAGGTTCCTTATTGATTTCCAGACAGTAATTCCTGTTTAGGAAAACAGCTAATGTCACAACTTATCTACAATAGGGAGGTGAGGTCATGTATAGTCTTAGATTGGGTGAGGACGGATGGATAGCCTTTGTTCAAACATCGTTCAAACATCGACTTTTCTCACTGATTCTGATCTTATAGGTTGACATAGCAGGGTCATCCCGCCAGGGCCAAGTCTAAAAAGTCCTCACCTTGGGTTAATGACAGAGTCAATCATAATGGCAGAGTCAATCATGATTACATGAATTTTGTATGAATCGCTTCTCGCTGTATGGTCCTTGACTTACCTCATCATTAATCAAATGAGTTTATTCACACCACAGAACCAAGTGGTGGCCACGACCTTACTCCACCCGCGTCAAACACGTCAGCCTGGGAGTAAAGGCAGCACATAATAACTGCCAAACACGTCTTGATTGTCCTGAGGGCTTACTCAGGGTGGGAGGACCTGTCTGCTGAGGGTAATAAACCGACGGTAAATCGGCCAATCTTCTGAGGACATTATCCTGAGCAGGTGATGAACTGACGCTCAGGTAATGGAAGTTAACGGACCAGCTCAAGGGGGTCTGTTTTAGGCTTAAAGGAGGGAGGGTGTTGTGACCTGGTGAAGGAAGGTGTTGGGGCCTGGAGAAGGAGGGTGTTGGGACCATCTCCATCACCATCACCACCATCACCATCACCACCATCACCATCACCACCATCACCATCACCACCATCACCATCACCATCACCACCATCACCATCACCACCACTCCTGCAACCAGCTCTGCGGCATCATGAGAGGTGCGGCCGCCACCAGATGGATATGTGGGTCAAGGCGCTTTGCTCCCAGAGCCTCAGTACTACATCCTCCCTGAGGCACGGTGCCCCAGAACTACCCCTCTCCTAGGCTTCTGTTTCTCACACTTCCACCTCCTTCAGGCATGCTGCGCCCCCCAGAGCTCCCCTAGGCACGGTGCCCCCAGAACTCCTATTCGTTAACCACCACACACACACACACACACACACACACACACACACAACGTCTTCAAGATTGCCAAGGACGTGGCAGACCAATTGGATGCAGGCGGCTTGTGGCTCCTCTCTCGTGTTCGTGTTGGGTGCATCTCCCATGCTGTCAAGCATGACACCACCACTCCCGACCAGCTCGTGACAAGCCAACAACCACGTCGTTGACCTCGCCAGCGGTCGTTGTCGGCGACATTCAGGGGGACCAGGGCCCTTCAGGGACCAGTTCGAGTGTGTCAACTCTCCCCAGCGACAGGGTAGTAGCTGGTGGCTCGGGAATGGCTGCCATTTCTTTCCTTCCTGGCCATCTCAGCGTTTTATCTTACCCATTATCTTGATGGCATCTTAGTGCCCTATCTTACCTCCTTATCTTGTTTACCATTTCATCTTTTTATCTCCAGGGCTCCTCCCTACGCCAGGGCTCCTCCCTACGCCAGGGCTCCTCCCTACGCCAGAGAACTTCTCCGTATACTCCTGACCCCAGGGGTGGCCAGCAGCCAGGTGTCTCTCAGCTTTTATTGGTTTCTCTATGTCCATCTTCCTACCTCCTCTCATCTCTCACTTCCACACCATCTCTTCTTCCTCATTCATTCTCCTCTCTCTCTCTCTCTCTCTCTCTCTCTCTCTCTCTCTCTCTCTCTCTCTCTCTCTCTCTCTCTCTCTCTCTCTCTCTCTCTCTCTCTCACGAGCAGCCGTGCCCCTTACCCCACAACACACGTCAACCGCTCCTCATGGTAATTACTCTCCCACTTCACTACCTGACATTTCTCATTCATCACTCCTCTCCACGCTTCCCTAACCCTCTCTCCGTCACTCCTCCTCACCCCTCTTACCTCCACTCTCCGCATCCTTCTCACCGCCACTCTCCCTCACCTCCCTTAAAACTACTCTCCCTCATTCCTTCTCACCACTTCTCACCTTCATTCCTCTCATGACCAGTCTACGCATCCGCACTCCTCTTATCTCTACTCTCATCCAATCTCATTTACTTTTATCATTCTTTTCTCACCGATATCGTTTCCTCTTCATATATATATATATATATATATATATATATATATATATATATATATATATATATATATATATATATATATATATATATATGAAATATTTCTCGTATTGTTCCCAGTTGTGCACCTGATCCTGTGCCGGGCTGCATGAGACACAAGGTCGTAGCTCCCGATAAATTACATATGATATTCATCATTTGAGAGGCTGTTGTTTACGTTCGGGTGCGGGGCGGCTGTCATACTTGGGGGAACAAGACACGGACGCCATCTCTCGTCTTGACTTAATCAATGTGAGTATGTGGAAGCATGATGAAGCATTCAGAAAGGTTCCTGGCAGAATACAGGAGCATGTGAGTGTGTTGGAGTACACTTGAAGGTTCCTGGCAGAGGTTAAGAGCATGTGAGTATGCCAGAGCATGTAAAAACGTCTCTGACAGAGTACAGAAACATGAGAACATCCATGAAGGTCCCTGGCATGAGGCAGAGGCCCTGAACATGCTGGAGCAGGGGAAATGATCGGGCAACAAATGAGGGGACTCGTGTGTAGTAGAGAACAGGAGTAATCAGGAGCATATTAGACCATGCAGGACCACTGGCAAGCAAGAGAACTTCGCAGCAGATGGAGAGAGAGAGAGAGAGAGAGAGAGAGAGAGAGAGAGAGAGAGAGAGAGAGAGAGAGAGAGAGAGAGAGAGAGAGAGAGAGAGGGGGAGGGAGAGAGAGAGAGGGGGGGAGGGAGAGAGGGAGAGAGAGAGAGAAAAAAAAAACAAGCGGTGACAAAAGAAAGCGTGAACACTTCCAGATTTAACTATTGAATAACTCAACCCTTACCCCCACCCCAAAAAATAATGTTGTTTCATGAACTTGTATCATCCCGAGGCAAATGGCCCAGAACAAAGGGACTGCCTCATCTTCAAAAGGATAGATACAAAGGAAACGAGCTTGACATTTTCAGTGTGAAAGAGGCCAGACTATAGAGCCGACCCTCCAAGAGACTGAGCAGCGACGAGCAGCCCCAGACGTGCCTAATGACCGGACAATTAGAGCGACACAATGATGTCGATGACACACGACGCGCTGAAGGATCCTCCCTCAGGCCCGCCAGGTACTGATCCATCGTCAGTCCTCTTGCCTGGAGGGTGCTCAGGTCACGGGATGGGATGGTGCTCACCTGGGAGAGGTGGGAGGGTCCTCAGGCCTCGAGATGGGATGGTACTCATCTGGGAGAGGTGGGAGGAAGGGCAGAAGTGAAGGCATTGCAAGAGAGGATGGTATGGAGAAGTCGGAACGCTTCTCTCCCCCATTGTTCCTACAACAAAACTGTCCTTCTGAAAGATTTCTTTCATACCCCGTCGCCAACCCTTCCATGATCCTCACACGGACCAGGGACACCCATCTGCTGGTCTTCACCACCGTACAACAGTACTGGACCAGTCACACATGGGGTCCTCGCTGGACCATCACAGTGAGGTGTTTTCCCCTTTCTTCCTACCTGAGCTCTCATACCTCCTGCCTCCCTTGTTGTCACTCTTTACTCAGACCTTCACCACAACAGATTCAACTTTCTTACTACCAACATAACTCTCTACACTTCCTGTTGGCTCGCATGACTCCCTCACCACCAGGGCCTCACCCCAGGACGCTACACAACCTAACAGTACGGCTGACTTTCATCCCCCGTGGACGCTGCCAGGGACGACACGAAACTCGCTTAACATAGTGTATGACGTAGCATTAGACTCGTTTGGTATAATTCTACGCTGTATTATCGTTAACGTCGGTGCGGCAAATGACCCCATATGTGTACTACTGTTATTCACTACTACGGGTGGGTACTGTTGACGGAAGCAACTTGACCGTGTGCTGAAACCACATAACGCTGGTTATCTTGTTTGAAAACGTGACAACAATGGTTGGACATTACCCACGAAGAGTCCAGTATTTATGTACGGCTTAGTACAGATCTCTCAGTCTATAAATGTTAGCGGGATGTCTCCAGCAGCTGG
This sequence comes from Panulirus ornatus, assembly GCF_036320965.1. NCBI lineage: Eukaryota > Metazoa > Arthropoda > Malacostraca > Decapoda > Palinuridae > Panulirus > Panulirus ornatus. The sequence continues at coordinate 1,629,146 of NC_092239.1, forward strand.
ATCTTACTCTGTCAGGTTATACAGAATAAATATGTCTATTGATTTCTGACATTTCTGTTAGATTCAATATGACAATGTCCTTCTCTATGTACCTTGGATGAGTTGAGTTGTAGTTGAATGTTTTGGATGTGTTGTGACCCCCATGGTGGGGTCTTGATGACCTCAATTGAACTTTTTATAACTAGGTCATTCCTGCCTTCACCACCAGCATGTTCATCATGCCTTCACCACCAACATGTTCATCATGCCTTCACCACCAACATGTTCATCATGCCTTCACCACCAACATGTTCATGATGCCTTCACCACCAACATGTTCATCATGCCTTCACCACCAACATGTTCATCATGCCTTCACCACCAACATGTTCATCATGCCTTCACCACCAACATGTTCATCATGCCTTCACCACCAACATGTTCATGATGCCTTCACCACCAGCATGTTCATCATGCCTTCACCACCAACATGTTCATCATGCCTTCACCACCAACATGTTCATCATGCCTTCACCACCAACATGTTCATCATGCCTTCACCACCAACATGTTCATCATGCCTTCACCACCAACATGTTCATCATGCCTTCACCACCAGCATGTTCATCATGCCTTCACCACCAACATGTTCATGATGCCTTCACCACCAACATGTTCATCATGCCTTCACCACCAACATGTTCATCATGCCTTCACCACCAACATGTTCATGATGCCTTCACCACCAACATGTTCATCATGCCTTCACCACCAACATGTTCATCATGCCTTCACCACCAACATGTACTCATTTTTCCAACCTTAAGACTCATCATCAACACAACTGAGAGACTTACTAATAATGCAACTATAAGACTCATCAAGAACACTTCTGTTAGGCTCATCAATACAACTATGACACTGATGACCAAAAAAACTATAAGACTGATCACCAACACAACTATAATACTCATCACCAACACCTTTATAAAACTCGGCATCAATACAACTGTAAGAGACACCAGTAAAAGAACCATAATGCTCAGCTTGAGGCAGTATTAATCCTGCGCCAGTTCGCCAACAGGACAGGTCTGGGAGTGAGGGAGAGAGATTAGAAAATTACCTTCAGAGTTTCCCTTTTCCTCTCTTGGTAAGGACAAAAGACCTAAATAACTCCTAACGAGGTGAAAAATTCTCAATTGCCTCAATTAAGGTAATTATGTAAGGTCATTAACACCTTTATAAAGCTGAGCAGCAGGCTATTCCGACAACCTCGTGCCCTGCCGTTAAATGTTACCGTGGGATGATGAGCAACTTGCCCTGCAGGGGAGTGGAGTGTGACCCCCCAGTATGGTGTGGTTATACCCCCAGTATGGTGTGGTTATACCCCAGTATGGTGTGGTTATACCCCAGTATGGTGTGGTTATACCCCCAGTATGGTGTAGTTATACCCCCAGTATGGTGTGGTTATACTTGTAGCATGGTGTGGTTATTTCAGTAAATTCATTTGCTTTATTGTAATTCGTTTATCTCTCTCTCTCTCTCTCTCTCTCTCTCTCTCTCTCTCTCTCTCTCTCTCTCTCTCTCTCTCTCTCTCTCTCTCTCTCTCTCTCTCTCTCTCTCTCTCTCTCTCTCTCTCTCTCTCTCTCTCTCCAGGTTTGTCTACTCAGAGCCAATAGCAAACACCCTGATAGATGGGACAGTACCTACACTTTGTACACATAGAATCACCACCAGTAACACAAGCCATAAATCACATTGACAGGTCAGGTCACTAGGGTGGCAGGTCAGGTCACTAGGGTGGCAGGACAGGTCAAGAGAGTGGTAAGTAAGAAGACAGGTGGAGGCTGTCCGGAACTTGTCTAATAAATTCTGACAATGTCAGTTTATCATAATTCATACAATAATGTAAAATGGATAAAACTGCTGAATGTTGCAAAATAAAGACAGCAGCGTGTGAGGTTGTATAACAAACAAGGACTCTGTTGAGTCTGGCAAAATAAATCAGAGCTGCGGTGAATGTGGCAAACCCAGGGCTGTACAGGACCGAGAATATATGCATTGTGTGGAATGTTGCAAAATGAAACACAATTGCCCAGAGAAGTGTTAGTAAAGTATGCAATATACACCTGTAAAGAGCGAGTGGAAATGTTGCAGCTCCAGCATTAGAGATATACATACAGACCTTCACAGGTCATGTTGACAACGCCACACCCTGGGTCACACTCAAGCTCTACTGGCTGTGAGGCTGGCCAGGGATTGTAACGCTGGCCAGAGGATGTTATGCGGGCCAGGGGATGTATCTCTGGCCAGGGACTGTAACGCTGGCCTGATTTTGTAACGCTGTAATACATGTTTAAGGCTCTAACGCCTGTGATTCTGCCCTTAGGGAGGGAGTAAAGCTGAAAGGGAAACAAGAAAAGCCAGAGGTAGAAAGAGAGTGGGTTTGGAGAGAGAAAGTACAATGAAATACAGACAAGAGAAGGCCTGTTGGCCTATGACGAGGTTATCTGTGACTTTCATCACTAACACTGAGATGGTCAGCATAGGGAGGTAGGGAGAGATCAGCATGGCTGGAGCGCCTCCCTCCATCATGCAGGCCGCACGTTATCAATAAAACATGGCGCATAAATAGTGCTTCAAATATTACCAGATATATTTTTAACCGTGGCGTCGATATATGTTAAGCTGGTTTCTGGTGTGGGCCTTGTCCTTACTGTGGTCTCCGGCCCTGGTGTGAGCCCTCCCTGGTGTGGGCCCTCACTGTGATACAAGCCCTTCCTCTACATTCAGTCACCCTCGCCCCTCAGGCATTACAGTGTGGTTTGTCACCCTAGCCCTAGAACCATCATCGACCTACCCTGGCCATAACGGCCTACTGGCTCTGTCGTATTGTACACTCTAGTGCCATCACAGTAGACAACATGAAACGTTTACGTCGTTAATTATATAATTTTGGGGGGAATGTTTTAGTGTCAGTGATGAATGAATAAACTCGGACCTTCGAAAGCGTTAATGTTTTTGTGTCCAGGTAAATAGAATTAGCATTTTGAAGTTAGGAACGTATGATATGCAGATCAGAATCTATGAAAATTTGTTTGAATCTCTTTCAGTAGGTATAGCCATGCGTGGAAGAGTACCGTAGATAGTACCTCGCTGTATAAGAGGCTTGGGTGGTGTGTACGTGCGAGTGTGTGGTGCGTGGCGAGTTGTGTGGAAAAAGTGGGACAATTCATCGTAGACCAAGTCACTGTCAAATATTCTGCCGTCCACCAGTTAACTTTCTACCCTTTAATGTAGAGCAGTTAATCACTGAACAGTTCACTGTTGAGCAGTTAATCAGTGAACAGTTCAATGTTGAACTTCCACCATCGACTGGTTTGTTGTGTAACATTTCCTCGCTGACCATGATCATGCCATGCTATTCTCTATCATGTTGTACTGTAGTACGCTGCATCAAGCTACGTCTCTTATATTTCTATGACTTACGTAATGTGATGTGCTATGCTATACCCTGCTTTTGTCTTATTCTACGGTGCCTGCTCTGTTATGTGATGTGCTATGAGTTCAGCTACAAAGGTTGTTACACTACTGCTTGTAATCCTGTGGTCTGATGATGATCGTTGCACTATTCTATAAAGGTCTTGTGATTGCCGTGTTGTGCTATATTAGATACACCTAGCGTATGTTGGTTCTGGCTGTGCTGTATTAAACTATATTACCCCATCATTTACCTATCTACTATGGGTCACTTTAGGCAGCCAGTTTAAGATTATAAACAGTTGACCAAACAACGTGATTACAGTTTTAGTGAAAGTCAACACCAACATTTCTGACGCACAATGAAGCATTTTTTTTTTAATTAAGAAGACAAACAGCAGGTCAGCTGGAGGGGGACCTGCCTGGCGGGGTCAATGGTTCTCTGTACCTCAATCAACTGCCAACGATGAGGTCCCGGAAAAGAGAGAGAGAAGTTGAAGGTTTTATGTTGATCAGGAAATGTTTAAGAAGACGCCTCACTTTCCTGAGTTCTTGAGAGAGAGAGAGAGAGAGAGAGAGAGAGAGAGAGAGAGAGAGAGAGAGAGAGAGAGAGAGAGAGAGAGAGAGAGAGAGAGAGAGAGAGAGAGAGAGAGAGAGAGAGAGAGAGAGAGAGAGAGAGAGAGAGAGACTATAACCAAGTTTTACTCAATTCTTACTTTTTCTTAGAAGTAGAATATGATTATGTTGTGCGTCGAGAGAAACGTTGTGATGTAGACAACAGGTATCCTGAACTGTGCCATAAATGTCAACACATTTCCTTGACATATTATTTGATAACTTCGTAAGTCCTTAACTCAGAATTTTTATAGTGTTGTATCGTCTACTGGCCCTGTGCCAGCCCTCAGGGCCGCCAAAAAAAACTTAATTGAAATCTTTGAAGGCTTTAGGAAGGGAATAACTTCCGGATGTTACTGTGTAGACGAGCGTGTGGCGAGGGGAAAGCAGGGAGATCGGGTTTTGCGAGGAGTGGTGGTGCTGCTGAGGGAGGCTGAGCACCTGCCTACGTAGACCGACCCACGACCAGATGTGGCCAGAATGGTCAGGCTACCGCTCACCACACGTCTGCCTTGAGGAGTAACACTGTTCTTCTCAGCTTCTTATATAACTATCGGTTCTTAGATCATCTGGGACTGATTTCAAGCACATGGCCAGTTTTCTTTTAAATGTTTCTGTAGTTGTTCCATGTCTGTTTCTTATGTCTCCAGGCAGCACACTGAGTCATCGTTGTAGCTTCTTGGCTGGGCTGTCATATATTTGTGTCTGTTTTCTATTTAGTTTGTTTCATGGTAATCTTGAAGATATGATAACTATGTGTCGTCCCTGTTAAGGGGCTTTCAGGTTTAACACAGTTTCTTTTATATCATCAGTTTGTTGTCCTGAGTCATATGTCCTATTGTAAACGTGTAAGGGTAACACACACACACACACACACACAGGGTGGTACTGCTGGGGAAGGTGACCTGACGCAAGCCCCTGGGGCCAGTACTTCCTCCTGCAGTAGCAGCATACACCGTCAGGAGGCGACCGTTCCTGCCACGGCCTGCAGCTGGCTGATGGGCCGCCCGGACCACCACATCCGTCGGCCAACTTATAAAAGTCATGGCGAACTCAGTCAGTACTGCCCGCCCTCCGATACTCACTGACCGTCCCCCCCCCACACACACACACACCCTCTCGCTAATGGTTCCTGGGGAAGCTCTCGTCTGACCTGCCTTTTCGCTCTGATTCATTTGTGTCGGTATCCCCAGCAATTTTATTGTGCACCCCATGCTCATCCTGTGAGCGGTAGCGCAAAAAGGACTACAAGGGCCACAATGGGTCTTAATCAGATCCCAGTGGGTTGATATTGCATAAGATGTTACAACCAGTATTACATTACATAGTTATATATGGTAACTTTTCCGACTAGATGCAAAAAATGGATACAAACCTAAAATTTCAGGTATCTTGTTATTAACACTAAGGTGTTGTGACATTTCTTGCAGGGTTTGTTCTGATCATGTCTTGACCTGGGATTATATCTTGCTCTGGATCTATGTCTCCATCTGTGAGTATGTGGACTTGGAACCATACGTCAATCTGGCGTTGTGTTGACTGAAGGCTTAGTGACGGCGATGGACTGTGTCTTGACCCGGACCTGCATGGTACCCTAGGGTTGTAGTCTGGGTTATAGAATAATAGTGTTGAGGTCGGGTTGCACATTAACCTCGGTAGGTCATACGTTAACCCTAGACACCGACTTGCTCTCACGTGTTGACCTATGACGAAGGTCACTACTTTGACAAAGGCCAGGTGATAATACATATCTAATGCAAGATCCATACTGATGATCTGGACACCTTATTTCTCTGTCTTTGATTGGAGAAGAAACTTCGTGAAAAGAAAGTTAATCTGATGGGAATGTAGAGCCCATTCAAATGCCTCACTTACACATGCCTCCATGACTGCAAGGGGAATGTTGAAACATCTGGGTCAAGACGGAACAGTCGACCCCATAAATATCTTGCCTGGCAAAAATCCATTAGCTTAAGAACGTGCATCAGCGTAAGATGGAAATATTTCAGCCATGAAAGATTATTGACCTTCCAGGGAATATATATGGCCAAGATGGAAATATATATAAGATGATATGGTACTTGAGCGGCGGCTATGGAGAGAGTATGTATTTGTAAGGCATCAAGAGAGATGTCTGATGTAAGTAGTATTGACCGTATGACTAAAGATCAGATGTTTGACCTAAAGAAGATGGTTCTGACCCCATCCGGTCAGCCTGCGATAGCTATCTCATCATTCAACCAGTTTTACAGGAATTCTATAATAGATCCGACTTCATAAATCTGGATTTTGCGTCGCACTTACATTATCGGTTTTACCCACCCAGACGAGAAGAGGAGCAGGGGAAAGAAAAGGTCTTGAGATGTGGGCCCGGCCAGCTGATGGCCCTGGAGAATGTCCAGGTTGGTGGGCCTGGCCAGCTGATAGGCCTGGCCAGCTGGTGGGCCTGGCCACCTGATAGGCATGGCCAGTTTATGAGCTTGGCTAGATGGTGCTCTCTACCAACTGGTTGATCATGCCAGCTTATGGGGTCTTCACCAGGCTGGGGTGGCCAGGTCAGCTGGTGGACCTGGTCAGCTTTCGGTTATGGCCAGACGGCAGAGACGGCCCGACCAACAGAGTTGCTCTGTCATGGCAAATTGTCCCTGAAATAATCGAGCAATTTTCCTCGTTCATCAGAGGAATTCCAGCATGACCCTGTATGACCGTGGCCAACCCTGCATGGCCCAGCATGACCCTGTATGACCGTGGCCAACCCTGCATGGCCCAGCATGACCCTGTATGACTTCAGGCTAGGTTTTGTGATCCCAGATGCTGCCATGTAATCCACAGCGTTCCTGTGTGGCCCTGGATGACCCTGTAGGACTCTGCATGACTTTCATGATCCCATATAACAAAGTGTGATCCGAGATAACCCTCCATGATCAATTACGACTTTTTGCATGATCCCAGATGAAGATCATTAATCCCGGGTGAGTCTTCATGATCCTGGAGGATCTTTTATGATGACAGATGACTGGGAGTGATCTTAACAGGTGTGTCGGCTGACCTGGGGTGACGCAAGAGTTGTCTCCTCATGACCTCTGTGTACCGACTGTAGCGGGAGTGCGTGTGTTAATTTCATGCATGATCAAGTTGATGCTACACTCAGACATTCACTTGATAGAGAAGCTATTGGAAGAAAAATTGTGTTGTTGATCAGAAGTCCTGAAACTGCGACCAGGAAGGAACTAGCTGGTCTATCTAAAAGAAATAGACGAGGGCAAATAGACACTGGTAGATCTACTTTCAATCACGATCGAATGTTTCAAGTAAAACATGTGTATAGAGTAAGTAAGAAGATCAGCAGAGTACAAGATGTTGTCATCACTAAACCAGTGCTACGCTATTGGTGCTATTAACGCTTTGATCTACATGGAGATATTACTGGTATGAGCTGTAAAATTTTTGGCCATAGTTATAGACATACAGTAGCACGCTGTGTCTTAGGCCGTGAGAATTTAGCGGCATTTAGTCATAGGTGTAAACGCATCGAGCAGAATATGTCACAATACGTTATCGGAAATATACCTGAAGTTATGAAATCATATTAGATTTTTGCATCTTACTGACAGATATTCTGTTTGAAAGACTGCAAGCTTGTGTCATGAACCAGCCTCGTAACAGCCTGACTTGGGGTCTGACAAAGATCCTTTGTGACCCCTGTAATCCTCGTGTGCTGCATCCCACCACATGGACGACGACACCATAAACTAACGGCAGCAAAAACCAAAGTGGATTATATACCGAGTCTCTCACCTCGTCCTGCAACCGTGGCGCTTCCTTTACCTCCCTACTCTCCTGATGGCACACACTGCTTGTCATATAAGCTTCACATACACAGGGACCTAGGTGAGCTAGTGGCTGAGTGGCTCCTAGAGGTACAAGAGTCTAGCTAACACCGTCTCCGTCTCCGTCGCTCACGTCTTCACATGAGCAGTTCCTGGCGGATAAAGAAGCTGCTTCTGGCAGTGACCAAGAAGTACAGATGACCCTACCAGAGGGCCGCGCCCACACAACCACCAAAGCCTGCTGAAACCTAACCTGTTGACCTGCAGGGACCTGCTGGCCTGCATCATTGCTTCCCCCTGCCTAGCCTACACCGACGAGGCAGGAGTATTATCAGATAACCGGAACAGTGTTGTAATTTCCACTTTAATCCTCGGGCTGGCTGCTGTTTTCTGGGATTTTCCCTGTATTTTGAAGAGGCTGTGTGTTAGGTGAAGGTTTGTGGGGCGGGTATGGTGTATGGCGAGGTCTGTAGTGGACCACAACCGCAGGGAGGGTTGTGAGGCAAGGTAAAGGTCTATGGGACAGGTTCGAATATGTGGCGGGGTCTCTGGTGAAGTATAGCAGGCAGGAGGGTCTGTGGGCGGGTAAAGGGTCTGGGGGACGAGCCTAGAGAGAGAGAGAGAGAGAGAGAGAGAGAGAGAGAGAGAGAGAGAGAGAGAGAGAGAGAGAGAGAGAGAGAGAGGTGGGGGAAGGGAAGAACGCACAAATAGAGGAACAAACAGAAATCCTTTGTGTGACTGGGTGTTATATTTTCAGTGTGTTGGTACTACTGGCGATAACATTGTTACCAGCGGGAATGGATTCACTGGCAGGATGGAGCCGTGCATGTGGCCTCCTGATACTCCCTTTGTAAAGTGTATTCCAGCTGAATGACTAGTGGATAAGGCCAGGGTGAATTCTTATTCACTGTAGACTAACGCACCCACTGACTCAGGACTCAGCCTTAGCCTCACCGACAGTGAGTTGAACTTTGCTTGGAAAGAGAGAGAGAGAGAGAGAGAGAGAGAGAGAGAGAGAGAGAGAGAGAGAGAGAGAGAGGGGGGGGGGGGGGGAGAGAGAGAGAGAGAGAGAGAGAGAGAGAGAGAGAGAGAGAGAGAGAGAGAGAGAGAGAGAGAGAGAGAAGTAATTGAAAAGTGACATCAAAGCTAAGAGTCTCATTACAGGACGACGGGAAGTGGAGTCGTCCAGGGACGAGGGTGTAGCGTAAGACAGGAGAGGACGACTCTCAGGCGACGCATTGTGGAGTCGTCCAGGAAGACGATATACACGACGACTGAACGGGACGACTCGACTCCAGCAATCAATAACTGGGACAATGGCCCCGCGCCAGACGTCCCTGGTTGGCTTTAGGAAACTATGGGCAATGGTGCCGGTGGTAGACTAACCAAGGCTTGAGTCGTACTTGTGTGTGTGTGTGTGTGTGAAACTAGTCTGAGTTCTTTAACAGACGTAATTATAGGTCATGGTACAGGAAAGACTGTCGACCTTCTGTATTTAGAGAGAACGATATAGCAGCCATGACCTGCGGTGTGAGAGCCCCCCCCCCCCGCCGTACTAGGCTACAAGGTGCAACACCAGGTGTGCGAGCCACCTGGTACACCTCCAGTCTACACCACAGGGAGCAAAGTATATTCTTCTCTCTTCTCATAAAGCAGTTTACCACATGATAGATATGTAAACATAAACGAAAATAACCACAGAAAAATAAGAATACAAGTCATGCAAGTACCTACTTGCTATATATATATATATATATATATATATATATATATATATATATATATATATATATATATATATATATATATATATATATATATATATGTATACCCGGCTTTCTCGTTTTTTTCGTTGTACTTGTTACCCACCACCAGAGTCGGACTTCAAAGGGCACTTCCTGACATGCGAGTCACTTACATGAATTGAAAACAACCCCCCCCCCCCCCTCCTGACCATTGGCCAACCCCTCCCCAAGCCTTATCAACCTCACCTCAATCCCCATGCCAGTCCGCCCACCCCCAACCTCCCCCACTTTGCCTCTGACATATTCTGGTAAGCTTCGTCTCCTGTCTATACTCGCACTGGTCCTCTGTTGAGTTAGTTTTGGGTCGAGCCTCTGCTCCTTCATGGGCGATTCCTCAGTGGATAGTTCAAAGTGCCTCATCATCTGGATCCTATTCACAAATTTTTCGTGGTTGTCGGGAGGCAACACAAGAACAACAAAGCAAAGCGACCACCACATCTTTCACCACATGTCAACAAATGAATATCTCAGAAACTGTGGAACTCACAGCTCCTGCCAGGCGTTCCATCGTTCACTTTGTAGACAAAAGTGGCGAGACATGCGTCCTGGTAGAAGTGGGTTACCATACCCTCTGTCTCTACGTGTTGGGACAACGCCTGGGTGGTAGCGAGTGGCCATGTGAGACGGATCGACCACTCCGTCTGTCTGCCTTCTCGTGCCCTCGAGTACACACGGCTCGGGAAAGGTTTTTCTGACGTGTGCAGAATCTGCGAAACTTTAAGTGCATCTCAGTGCCTTTGTCTGCGGTTGGTTACTTAAAGATGTCGTGACGTATGTTGCAAGGAGTGGGTGCCTGATTTCATTATCTGACTTATCTCCGAGTTGGCTGAAGATGTGCCATGTTATCAGCTAACCTTCCTCAGAAATGACTAAACAATATTCCTTGACGTCACTACCTAATGAGCCTTTGAGGCATGTCATATTACCTGTCAGAACAGGTCAAGGGTCAGCATGGATAGGGGAAGGGGAGGGAATCAAGAGACGATATAGTTTGCGATTACATGGATAAGGAAATGTTCAACATACAGTCCACAAGAAGCTATACTGCTCGTATTATTTTGCAATTAACGTGAAATACATAAGTGATCCGTTGTGAAGTAGAGAAGAAAATAATGATTGTTAGCCTGCTGCTCAGTCATCCTCCACCTTTCTCACACTGTAGCTACAATACCAACAGCAGTACATGTCAGACATTAACAATTTCATCAACTGTGGAAGTTATCAGGGGCCATGTGTCCCGTAGACTCGTTTGACTGGTGCTGTTGTGAGCACAACATTGAGCCTCATATTCAGCAGTACAGTAAATCATTTCTGGCTTTGTAATGCTTTCGTCCCCTTGGTTTACGGCCCATGTTTGTGCCTCTCATGCTGAGGCGGCTCTCGCCCCTGACTGAGAATTACTCTGCCTCCATAAGAAGTTAAAAAGAAAAGCGACCCATGGCTTTGTACGCTGATGTTTATGGCCCCAGTAAGGGAGAACGTAGTGGAAGTGTTGCCTATATGGGTACGCTCTGATGGCTTTACGGTTTCACATTCTTTTGTTATAACACCCACAGCCGCTTCCATCCCCGTCATACAGTCTACCAACTGTACGGAGCCACACTCGGGGCCTTTATCCTTTCCATACACACTGTACCTACTATACGGAGTCATGATTCGTTATTATGATTCGTCTTACAAAGTCCCTCATGTTGTCGTAGGAACGAAGTCCGTTCGTAATCGTGATATGGAAATGTTTTACTGCGTGAAAGGAACATTCAGGGACATTGGAGTAATGACTGCTGGTTTCTATCTGAAGGAAAACAAGTGTTTTTAGAAGTTGAGGACAGACATTTAAGGCAACTGATTCGATGTTACACATATTACGTTTCAAGTTCACGTGTACAATAGCGTGGCGTTAAGAATCTATCTCTTTAATCTACCGCCGTGCCACACGCAGTCCTGGAGAATACAGATGTTTCGAAAACATCACTGTTTTCTCGAAGCATTTGGGAATAACACTTACCACCATCCTCACCGATGAATTTATCACCCCAAATTTTCCCTGCTTTATTGTATTGTCATGTGTCTCACTTGTGTGTCTTCTCTCGTGTCAGCACCAGAGCCAAGCAAGTGACTCGTGGTCAACATCTTGTCACTGATATGATGAGCAGCGTTATCTGCAGCATAACCTCTCCTCAGTGACCACCATCATCATCAAATGACTTCATGCACCATCATCATTTTCTTTTCGTCATTCTTTACATCATCATTATTTCCTATTGGCCAACTCTTGCAACATCAGTGTATACTACTAGCCATTCCTTTCTCTAGCATCGACACCATCTTTCCCTCACCGTATTTGTAACATTTTCATCTTACCATTGTTATTCTCCGGCTCTTCCCACATATCTTATCTTAACGTTAAGTTATGTATTGAGAACACGTCTTGCTTTGCTTCATCAATGCCAACTATTACTACCTTCTCCTATAAAGTGATAGTTTCCCTGTATCTCCCTCCCTGACCTCGGCCACAAACATGGCTTCTTTGCTCTGGGATCAGGCACATCTCTCATATAGTTCTAACATTTGTAATCCATTTTCTGTTTCATTTTAGTCATCATTTCTGTAATCTTTAAAGTTTCATCTTTCGATAGATGTTCTCCAACATGTTTTATATCATGTGACTTAACACAGATTCATCAACTCATTGACATAACAACTGATTAACTCGATCATCAAATATCATCATTTGCTGCCAACGTCAGCATCACAAAAACATAAAGTTTCACAAACCTGAGCTGGCTTCAGGAATTTCAACCAGAGCGAAGTTTGTGAAGTGTTTACACTTTCCTTGGTTTCTGTTGCTCAGTGACTCCTCCCTGCTCTGGTCTGTCCTTCTGTTGCTACAGAAGACTCCTCAATTTCGTCCTCCTTATTTTCTGTTGCAGAAAAGGTTTCTTTTCTGTTGTGGTCTTTGCCATCTGTTACTGCAGGAACTCCTTCCCGTTGCAGTGCACTTGTCTCTCCTAATACCACGTCTGCTTGTGTCTGTCAGGTTACAATGCTATCACAGAGTTTCACCATGTGTACCCTGCTCCATCACCCACACCCTACATCCTTCCAGCATGGTCTTCTCCAGGATCAGGCGGGGGCTGAGGGGTCGTCGGCCCCCGTGTCCCTGTGTCTCTCTTGGCTCTGTCTGTTCCTTTGTCTACACGTCCTCACGAGATCTCTAGGAGTAATGAAAACCTACGTCAAATGAACGTTGTCCAGCCAACAGTTCTCACGACTCCGTGGGTCAAAGTTCAATGTAAATTGTTTTTTCAATTGATATATATATATATATATATATATATATATATATATATATATATATATATATATATATATATATATATATATATATATACTCTTCTCATAGAAGAAACATCCTTTAGTACCTAAAACTTTAATATTTCTGATTAAACAGATAATGAAAACTTTTGCTTATTAATTAACTCATATTCCAACGTATCTTCCCTTCCGGAAATTATTTCGTATCCAGTATAGTTGGCACACAATTCCTGCTCATGATAACACCCACACATCGCCCCGGCTCAGCCCCCACATCCCCGGCTACCACGGGTGCCTGGCACTGTGCCATTCATTATTCACTGGTTCGCTCACCGACTCATTCACTTCAATGTTTTGAAAGATCCGTGAAATCCTTTCCAGTCTCCACCATCACTCTCTTACTGGGACGCCTCTACTGAATGGAACTTTAGTCTGATGAAACGCTATATTACGTCTTGTCTAGTTTATGATTTCTCTCTCTCTCTCTCTCTCTCTCTCTCTCTCTCTCTCTCTCTCTCTCTCTCTCTCTCTCTCTCTCTCTCTCTCTCTCTCTCTCTCTCTCTCTCTCTCTCTCTCTCTCTCTCTCTCTCTCTCTCAATAACTCAGGAAAGTGAGGCGTCTTCTTAAACATTTCCTGATCAACATAAAACCTTTAACTTCTCTCTCTCTTTTCCGGGACCTCATCGTTGGCAGTTGATTGAGGTACAGAGAACCATTGACCCCGCCAGGCAGGTCCCCCTCCAGCTGACCTGCTGTTTGTCTTCTTAATTAAAAAAAAAAATGCTTCATTGTGCGTCAAAAATGTTGGTGTTGACTTTCACTAAAACTGTAATCACGTTGTTTGGTCAACTGTTTATAATCTTAAACTGGCTGCCTAAAGTGACCCATAGTAGATAGGTAAATGATGGGGTAATATAGTTTAATACAGCACAGCCAGAACCAACATACGCTAGGTGTATCTAATATAGCACAACACGGCAATCACAAGACCTTTATGGGCCAGGGTAACATAGATCGTCAGATCAAAACATTGCACAGCAGTATAGCAGAGCCTTCCAGCTATGCTCAGTACAGCATATTGTACAAGAGAACATGCAGCGTAGAATAACAACAGAGCAAAGCATAGATCAGCATAGCGCAACATAGCATCACTTACGGAGAACTGATCTAACAGAGCGCAGAACAGCATGGAACAGTATAGTACAACATAACAAAAAAACATTACATGGAAGTGGTTTACAGAGGAGTGTTCAACGATCAACTAGTCAACGGCGGAATGCTCAACTATGAACTGGTCAACGATGAACCCCCACTGTGTACCACACACCCACCCAGGTACACAACATTCACCCATGTACCACACTCCCACCCACACCTACCACACAAGCCTCTATGTACAGCTTTGGTACCATCTTGTGTATTTCTCTACCCCTGACTATACCTATTTAGATAAATTTCAAACAAATTTTCAGAGATTCTAATCTGCATATCATACGATGCTGACTTTGATATGCAAATTTTATTTTCCTGGACACAAAAACATCAACGCTTTCAAAGGATAAACTTTATTTGTTCATCATTGAAAGGAAAAAGTTCTTCAAATAGATCTAATCTACGTCGCGAAAGTTTTCCGTTTTCTAATCTAATAGACTGTAAATAGCAGGAGAGTCTGCAGCAAGATAGAGCTATAAGGACTTTAGAGCCAGGGTGACTGACTGCAGAGATGCAACGGCTGTAGAGCACGGCTCTCTCCACAGGGTTGAGCGTTGAAGATTGTAGACATGGTGAATGATTCGTAAGCATACCGTAGGTAGGGCTTTGGCCCACAGTAAGGATGGCCCACAGCAGGGACAGACCACAGCAGGGTCGGCCCACAGTAAGGATGGCCCACAGCAGGGACAGACCACAGCAGGGTCGGCCCACAGTAAAGATGGCCCACAGCACGGACAGACCACAGCAGGGACAGACAACAGCAGGAACAGCTAATAGCAGGGACAGCCCACAGCAGGAACAGACCACAGCAAGGCCGGCTCGCAGCAGGAACCAGCTTAACATATATCGACGCCACGAGTTAAAAATATATCTGGTAATATTTGAAGCACTATTTATGCGCCATGTTTTATTGATAACGTGCGGCCTGCATGATGGAGGGAGGCGCTCCAGCCATGCTGATCTCTCCCTGCTCACTCGCTCAGGTCAGTGTGACAGTCCGAGGTCAGCGTTACAGCCTCTGACCAGTGTTACAGACACAGGTCAGCTTTACAACCATGGGCCAACGTTACTCCACTCCCCTGCAGGGCAAGTTGCTCATCATCCCACGGTAACATTTAACGGCAGGGCACGAGGTTGTCGGAATAGCCTGCCGCTCAGCTTTATAAAGGTGTTAATGACCTTACATAATTACCTTAATTGAGGCAATTGAGAATTTTTCACCTCGTTAGGAGTTATTTAGGTCTTTTGTCCTTACCAAGAGAGGAAAAGGGAAACTCTGAAGGTAATTTTCTAATCTCTCTCCCTCACTCCCAGACCTGTCCTGTTGGCGAACTGGCGCAGGATTAATACTGCCTCAAGCTGAGCATTATGGTTCTTTTACTGGTGTCTCTTACAGTTGTATTGATGCCGAGTTTTATAAAGGTGTTGGTGATGAGTATTATAGTTGTGTTGGTGATCAGTCTTATGGTTTTTTTGGTCATCAGTGTCATAGTTGTATTGATGAGCCTAACAGAAGTGTTCTTGATGAGTCTTATAGTTGCATTATTAGTAAGTCTCTCAGTTGTGTTGATGATGAGTCTTAAGGTTGGAAAAATGAGTACATGTTGGTGGTGAAGGCATCATGAACATGTTGGTGGTGAAGGCATGATGAACATGTTGGTGGTGAAGGCATGATGAACATGCTGGTGGTGAAGGCAGGAATGACCTAGTTATAAAAAGTTCAATTGAGGTCATCAAGACCCCACCATGGGGGTCACAACACATCCAAAACATTCAACTACAACTCAACTCAACCAAGGTACATAGAGAAGGACATTGTCATATTGAATCTAACAGAAATGTCAGAAATCAATAGACATATTTATTCTGTATAACCTGACAGAGTAAGATCCAGCTGCTGAAGACTTCATGTTCTATACTCAGGTTAACAAGACAGTACTGTAAGGGACTCCACCAGTACCATACATCACAGCTGAGTGTACTCTGCTGGGCATTCTGATGTGCACGTTTCTTAGGAATCTTTGTCCCTGTTTCTCTTGATCCAACCTGCAACTCCCTTCTGACCTGGCTTTCAACTTCCTCCTGGCAAGTTCCTCCTGAAGGAGTTAATTATTCATCTTAAGTTTCTGGGGACAAAGAGACACAACTACAATCTTGATTGTGAGTATTTCAACCTGACCACTTGCTCTTCTCTTCCCCTCTGCTCCTCTTTTGTACCTCTGTCTTTCAGAGTCTCTCTCTCTCTCTCTCTCTCTCTCTCTCTCTCTCTCTCTCTCTCTCTCTCTCTCTCTCTCTCTCTCTCTCTCTCTCTCTCTCTCTCTCTCTCTCTCTCTCTCTCTCTCTCTCTCTCTCTCTCTCTCTCTCTCTCTCTCTCTCTCTCTCTCTCTCTCTCTCTCTCTCTCCTGTTTTTATTCTTCATTTTATGTTCGTCTGTTCTCCTGATATATCTTTCTTCTGTGTTCCTTTATGGCCTGCCTGAGTCATTGCAATCTCCTCCCGCCGGCAATACTCATATATACTCACAGATGTTGTTATCTCTGTTGTAATTATGTTGTATCTTTATAAGTGAACAGCGTCTCGCTTGGAGTAGTAACCTCCCTTGTATGTCCACGGAACAGAAAAATTCCGAACTTATTCGTCTCATTTGTACAAGTGGATTTATTTTGAGGTTCTGCTCTACTCTCGCAGTGGCAATTCGTAATGGAATAATTTGCATCAAATCAATTTCCTCCGTGAAGGATTCTGACCTGGGTCCTGGTAACTTTGGTGTCTCCTGAAAGCAAGCCATCAAGAAACCAAGTGATAAGAAGAGCTGCATTAGAATCTCGTCAGAATTATGGAACCCAAACTTTTGTGAAACCATCTGGAGGCGAGGCGAGGATTGACCTCATCTATCATCCCAGGTTCAGCTCTCGTCTCTGTTGTTCTGGACGTCAGCAACATTCATGGTAAGCTCTCTAACCTACATCTATCAAAATACAACATTGGTCTTCAAGGTTCATCATGTTTGATTTGCTTAATTTTGCCGGCTGTGTAGCGACCTGGGGTGAGGCCCTGGTGGTGGAGGGAGTCATGTGAGCCAACAGGAAGTGTAGAGAGTTATGTTTGGTAGTAAGAAAGTTGAATCTGTTGTGGTGAAGGTCTGAGTGAAGAGTGACAACAAGGGAGGCAGGAGGTATGAGAGCTCAGGTAGGAAGAAAGGGGAAAACACCTCACTGTGATGGTCCAGCGAGGACCCCATGTGTGACTGGTCCAGTACTGTTGTACGGTGGTGAAGACCAGCAGATGGGTGTCCCTGGTCCGTGTGAGGATCATGGAAGGGTTGGCGACGGGGTATGAAAGAAATCTTTCAGAAGGACAGTTTTGTTGTAGGAACAATGGGGGAGAGAAGCGTTCCGACTGCTCCATACCATCCTCTCTTGCAATGCCTTCACTTCTGCCCTTCCTCCCACCTCTCCCAGATGAGTACCATCCCATCTCGAGGCCTGAGGACCCTCCCACCTCTCCCAGGTGAGCACCATCCCATCCCGTGACCTGAGCACCCTCCAGGCAGGAGGTCTGACGATGGATCAGTACCTGGCGGGCCTGAGGGAGGATCCTTCAGCGCGTCGTGTGTCATCGACATCATTGTGTCGCTCTAATTGTCCGGTCATTAGGCACGTCTGGGGCTGCTCGTCGCTGCTCAGTCTCTTGGAGGGTCGGCTCTATAGTCTGGCCTCTTTCACACTGAAAATGTCAAGCTCGTTTCCTTTGTATCTATCCTTTTGAAGATGAGGCAGTCCCTTTGTTCTGGGCCATTTGCCTCGGGATGATACAAGAAATTGTCGGAAAGAATTTTTAGCAACTGTCTTTATTCCTGGAAGGGAGGGAACCATCAGTTCCCTTAGCTCTATATTTACTGTCTGGATATTTTTTTGCGATCAAAATATCATACTTCAGACGACGCTCATGGAACAGAGTCAGTATGAGAGAGAGAGAGAGAGAGAGAGAGAGAGAGAGAGAGAGAGAGAGAGAGAGAGAGAGAGAGAGCGAGGCTAGAGAGAGGAGTCTACGCCTGCTTGCGTCTGCTTTTCTAAAGCTTTGTTTTTCTCCTTTTCTCTTAGTATTGAGTGTGTCCTCTTCCAGTTTCCTCCGTACTGCTGATTGGAACCACATGCTCTACCATGCTCCTGCCTGCTACACATGAATATTTCCCCATACATAAACATGACCATACATGCTCTACCATGCTCCTGGCCTCTGCCGAACCTCAGTGCCCCTTCCACTTGCCTCAGCACGCACCTGGCCTCTGTTACACAACAGAAACCTTTCTGTATGCTCCCACATGCTCCTGTCAGGGACTTCCCTGTATGCTCCAGATTAATAAAGCCAAGACGAGAGATGGCGTTCATGTAGACTCGTTCCTCCAAGTATGATAGCCGCCCCGCACGTGGACGTAAACAACAGGCCTCGTCCAGCCCGACAAGGATTTGATCCACTGTTACCGAGAGAGCCTCTTTCCAGAGCTCAAAGCGGCGTTACTTCTAGCAGCAAGGAAATGTTGACTCCATTGGATTGAGAAGTTCTTTGTCGAGACTGTGCTCAAAGTGACACAACCTCGCCAAGGATGACTCTTCACTCGCGATGTAACCTAGTGCAAGTCTGGAGACGGGTAACACACACACACACAAACACACACACACACACACACACACACACACACACACACACACACACACACACACACACACACACACACACACACACACACACACACACACACACACACACACACACACACACACACACACACACACACTCAATCTAATCTAGTTTTCTTAATTCTATAAGTAAATCCTTTAAAAAAGCAAGACGTTGCTTGAGTAAATGAACCTCAGATTCAACAAAGATTTGCATATTCCGTGAAAATAATGAAACCGTTGAAGGCAACTGGAGTATTCTCGTGAATGCTAACTTGTCATGTATGACATCAACTTGTCAAAAGAGCATGTTCCCTGATGCATACTAATGAGCTAATTAATATTCATTTTCTGTAAGGTTGGAAGGTAATTACTGCATCATGTTAGTGGGCTGCTGTGTGTGTGGATGATGCTAGAGATGCACGTGTGGGACAGTCATGAGGCCAGGCTTTGCTGGGCCAGTGAGTCTGGCCATTGCATGACGGGGAGGGAGGCCGGGCCTAGCTGGGCCAGTGGGTCTGGCCGCCACACCTGAAGGTCCTCACGTCCCCCGGGCGGGCGAGTCTCCTACCTGGAGGGCTGGAGGGACAGTCTCTTGGTGAGGTTAGGTTTTATCTGTCTGCACCTGAATAATGTCCATCAAATTATGAATAACACCAGAAGAACAATGTACTACAAGTTATGAATAACACCAGAAGAACAATGTACTACAAGTTATGAATAACACCAGAAGAACAATGTACTACAAATTATGAATAACACCAGAAGAACAATGTACTACAAGTTATGAATAACACCAGGAGAACAATGTACTACAAGTTATGAATAACACCAGAAGAACAATGTACTACAAGTTATGAATAACACCAGGAGAACAATTTGTATCATGTATTACAGCAAGAGAACATACATCAGATCATTGTTGCTGCAGGCCACAGTGGTGAGCGTGATCTAGTATCTGCTAATATCCAAGATAAATTCCTAAGTGCACTTTCGTGTAATGACCAAATCATCAGGGGAGACTCTTGCATCTCCCTGACAATGTGATCATTACATGAAAGAGCACTTGGGAACATATCGTGTTCATTTTACCTCGTGGTTATCAGCAAACATCAAGTTATGTATAACACCAAGACAACAACATACATCTGGTTATGTACATCAAGAGAAAGACACAGGACTGGTGGTGGCTGGGAGGCTGGGGCAACCTGGAGAAATATTCATTTCTACAAACCCAAAACTTTCCAGAAACAATGTTCTCGTCCCCCTCCCCTTACGGGGGTGTCGACCCTCGAGAGGCAGGAGGTCACGTGTTGTGGTACCTGGGGACAGAGGAGGCTGGTGCGGAGAGAGAGAGATAGAGAGAGAGAGAGAGAGAGAGAGAGAGAGAGAGAGAGAGAGAGAGAGGGGGGGGGGAGCAGTGGAGATCAGCGAGGCAGGTGCTGGTCACCCCAGGGATCAACTGCCTCCAGTTGTTGTCACTATTCAAGGAACAACACCCCCACCTGCCAACATCTCCCTTACACCTCCTCTGCAGGAACCACTTGCCAATACCTCCCATCCGGCTCCCTCTCCGGGGCCACCACCACCACCTGCCACCATCTCCCTCATGGCTCCCTAACAGGGAACTCCACTCGGCAACGTCTCTCTCACAGTTCCCTCACAAGGGCCACCACCTCCTGGAGGAGGGAGATGAGCCATAGAAAAGGCCTTTCGGCTCTATTTAGGACACGGAAGATGATGTGATGCTGTCCTCCGAGTGGACAGGGCCCTACTCATCACTCGGACACAGGTGGATTCTGTACCTCTGTACTCTGTTGTCCCAAGTGTTACAGTAGTTACTCGTACTTAGTAAAGACAAAGTTAAAGTTCTCTAAATTCACAGTGATTTGGAGGAATCCCTCTCAGTAACACTTTCCCTTAATGCAGGGGACAGCGGCCGCACCATCATACTATAGACGTAGAGGAACAACTTTCCAGGTTGTTGGGAGAGAAGAGCATCATTAGAGGAAGGACGCTCGAGGTACTGGGTCACAGTAAGGTGCCCTGACGTAGGAAGGGAGGAGTTCTTTGACGCAGGAACGAAGAGGAACTTACACTGAGCCCAGGTAGGGACGAGTGAAAGAAGCTGTAGCACGTGTGGTAGAGTGTCATGTGACACGGGCAAGAGGATGAGGAGTGCGTCATGTAATCGGGCAAGAGGAGGAGGCACCTCCAAGGCTCCTTCAACACTACAGATATAGTAACAGTCTAGACCGTAATGCTCACGAAGGCCGAGTCTCTCCTTACTCTTCACTTTCTCGCCTCCTCGCCAGAGGACGACTTCATGAAAACAAACGAAACAAAAAAGGTAAAGGAAAATTGGAGGACGGGAAAAGGAAAAGAAAATGGGAGTAAAAAAGTTTAATTAAGCGCCTTAAAGTGAGCTACGAAAACTGGCCAGGGGAGAAGTGGAACACGGTATATAGATTCTCTCTCTCTCTCTCTCTCTCTCTCTCTCTCTCTCTCTCTCTCTCTCTCTCTCTCTCTCTCTCTCTCTCTCTCTCTCTCTCTCTCTCTCTCTCTGACTTTCGGGGAAGTCTTGGAGGTATCAGCAGGAAAGTTGTAAGGGAAGGCCGGTGGTGGCTAAGGATGCCTTGCTGCTTAGTGAAGGGTTGGAGGGAGGAAGGGAGGTGGGGGAGGGAGGGAAGGAGAAGAGGAAGAACAGAGGGAGAGAAGAAGCAGCAAAAAGATGCATGGATGGTGGGAGGGAGCAGAGGAAAGCTGGAGGGAGGGAAAGTACGGATGAGGGCTGGAAGGAGGGTAGAACAAAGGAAGAGGGAGTTTGAGGGAGGAAGTAGCGAAGGAAGAGAACGAACTTATAACGAAGAAAATAGGAATGTGAGCAGCAGAACGGAAAGAAATAATGATACCAAGAGAAAATTGAAACAAAAATATGTATATCGTAAGAAAAGACGTAAATCCTGCCTCAAATTCATCAAAATCACTAGTAAGAGAAAACGGAGCTTAAGAAAGAAAGACGCAAATGTAAAAGGAAATTTTTGCTTCAAGAAAAATAAGAAGTCCGTCCAAGATCCTGCCTGGAGACGTCAGTTCCTCCCCCTCTCCCTGGAACGTTGACGATGATGTTATGCTTGTCTGTCTACTGTCAGGCCTGTGGATATGTGGTTGTTATACTGTTTGTATGTCCTCTACATATGTTCGTCTGCAATATTGAAGTAACTGTCGTGTTTGTATTTGTTTGCTCTCTTGAGTAAGAGTTTTGTTTGTTTCTTTTTTTTTTTTTTTTTTGGATAAAGAATAATGGGTTGTACGGTTGCCTGGACGAGTTGGCTGATGAGATCGCCTCCTCCAAGATTGTACCACCTCCTCCAACTCCAAGCCCCCATCCCTGACTGTACTACATCCTCCGAGAGCGTACATGGTTTTGATACCGCCTCTACTTATAAGACCGTCAGAAAATCTAACAAAAGATCATAATTAACCAAACGTGCTGCAAAATGTTCATTCTAGACAGGTAATACATGTGAGAATTTTGAGGGATGAGGAGGACTCACTGGTCATATGTAGGGAAACATTAACTCTACAAAATTCCGCAAATGCTTTTATATCGGAATTCACATGTTTCAAAAATTCCTTTGGCTGTGGGGCCGTCAGGTTAGACAGGGTTCAGTCTTTGAAAACACAGGATATCGCTTCATGTATGCAAATAACCTGATGAATATTAATTTTCTGCAAAAAAAATTTTCTGAGTGAAATCATCATGGGTTTTCATAACCAGAATTTATTTCTATGAGAGGTTAGGTTATTGTTTCCAACACCTGCAGCGGAAACTGGAGAGGACAGGCCAGGACGGGCTAGTCTAGTTAGTCACCTACCTACCTAGTCAGTCAGTCACCAAGTCGATCAACAACGATCACTCGACGGCCAGAGGTCGACATAGCGCTCTTAGGACATGACTTCAGCTCGTGGTTCTCTGGCTGAGTTTCTCTCACGGACGTTACTGAAGCAAAATGGCAACATAGCTTGGTAAAGACCTATTTCCCCTATTTGTGTGTGTGTGTGTGTGTGTGTGTGTGTGTGTGTGTGTGTGTGTGTGTGTGTGTGTGTGTGTGTGTGTGCCTGGGCAGCCCGAGGAACACGTCAGTAAATAAAGGACTCATCAGGAAGCAGCAGGTGTTGAGGAGGGGACTCACAATAACCTCATCACACGCCATGTACTGCTTTTCACGGCCGAAAGAGGTGCCCACTGGAGGTGAGATGGGGTTGGAAGAGCCACAAAGAGTGTGGGAGAGGCGGCCATCGGAAGCAAGATGGGACTGGGAGAACCACAGGGAGTGTGGGAGAGGCTGGTGGCACTGGCGGATGGAAGGTTAAGAGAAACGGAAGAAATGGAAAATATTGAGAGGAAGACAGTGGGTGAAGGTAAACAGACGTGAAGACGACACAAGACTGACGGAACCACTGACAATTTGTTCCTACAAGTGGACGAGGGGATGAAGGAAGGTAAGAAACGGGAGTGGAGATCGAGAAGTGGAAGAGAGGAAAGGTGATTGTGGGAGAGAAAGATAAGTGGATGAGAGCAACAGAAGAAGCACGGGCTGTGAGGAAAAGAGGAGTGGAAGAGACCAGCGGAGGCAGTGGAACAGAGTAGTGGAGTAAGGGGAGGAGAAGAGATGAGGTTGTTTGAAAGGTGAGAACAGAGGCAGAAGAGGAGAGTAAGGAGGAAGAGTGGTTGGTTGACGAAAGAGGCGATTCGCTGCCATGAGGGCCCCCAAAAGAGGACCTCCATCAACTTTTTCTTCTTTATATGTAAGAATGTCAGCAGTTTGTGTCCTGTGGGGAGATCAGCAGGCCTTTTACTGTCTGCTGGGCTAACACGATGGAAATATGATGCTCTTCCACTGTTTCCCGTGTTGATAAGCTGGGAATATGACGCTCTTTCTCCCTCATGTGTTGATAAGCTTGGAATATGACGCTCTCTCTCTGTCTCCTGCCTTAACAAGCTGGGACTGAGAGGCTGACTTCACCGTCTTCAGGTCAGATACGCGCTTCACGTATCGGTGTCTTGCAGAGGAGTGTCTCAAGGAGGCGGCAGGATCGACTTACCCTCGGCTGAGCCTCTGCTGCCGTTGTAAGGCTGATAACACACGTCTCGTATCACTCACTCATTCACTCTCGTCCAGCTGGTCGAGGACGAACTCATGTCCATCCAATTTTTAGTCTAGTGCATTTTAAGGAAAATGCAAATGGCGCTGTGAAGACTATAGTTTTGCTAGATATGTTAATTTCTTTCTAAGAAATCCTTTTGTTGGTCGTCTCATTATCTTGTCTGTAATAAATGGGAGAAATTAAATCCTTCGCATCGTCTTACAGTCCCTTGCCAGTTAGAGCTTCTGTCCTCCCTGCTGCCTGACGGAGCCAATGACTCTGGTCTTCTCCTCTCCAAGTTTGTATGAGAGATGCACCTGACCTTTCCACAGTTTCGTCCTTGATATATAGTTCATTAACGTGTGACAATATCGTCCCCTTTCTGTGGTGACATCAACATCTAATTCACACAGGTAAATGTCTCCGTTCCATCCTTTCCCACTCTCCAGCCCCAGGTGTTCACATAAGTGTTCTCCACACGTATGAGACCCGAGGGAGTAAATTCTTTTTTGTCTCCTGTCGGTCTGTTGTTGACAAGCTATTCCCTAGCAGGCACTGTTGCCCACCTCTCTCCCTCCTGAAAGCCCTCATCACTCCGGCAACACTACGTCGTCGCCTATCACATCACCTTGTTACTGACGGCACTGAACATCTAAACCATCCAGTCGTTCGTTAATGTTGTTAATGACTCGCCAGGCCTTAGATGGGAACAGCCTCTTGTCCTGACGAGGCTTTTACTCCATTGTACATCATCATCTTCCTCAGTGTTATCATATTCTTGCCACAGGATCATGTGAGTCCAGGGAAGGTATCCTTACTCCTGGTCATGGCAAGGTATCCTTTCTCTTGACCTTTTTGTTTCATCAAGATAAAAACAGCATTACTTCCAAGCCACAAGTCAAGAAGACCTTACCTTCTCAAGGTACTCCATCTGGCTAGGTTTAAGACATTACTTTGACTGGAGACCAGTATCGAGAGTTAATACAACTTTCAGATTGTCGCACGATACAACACGACCCCCAGACTGTCGCACGTACATCAGCACGACTGCCAGACTGTCGCACGATACAACACGACCCCCAGACTGTCGCACGTACATCAGCACGACTGCCAGACTGTCGCACGATACAACACGACCCCCAGACTGTCGCACGTACATCAGCACGACTGCCAGACCGTCGCACGATACAACACGACCCCCAGACTGTCGCACGTACATCAGCACGACTGCCAGACCTGTCGCACGATACAACACGACCCCCAGACTGTCGCACGTACATCAACATGACTGCCAGACCGTCGCACAGCACAGCACAAAGCCTCCCACACTTCGGGCTGGATCTTTACGACTCTTTCATCTCAGTCTCGTTCGATGGTAAGTTGTAGTGCGAATGAAAAAGAGAATAATGGAATGGGAAAAAGATTCAGCGTTCTATAACGACAAAAAGTGATTAATTATTGCAAACACACACACACAGACACACACACACAGACACACACACACACACACACACAGACACACACACACAGACACACACACACGCACACACACACACACACACACACACACACACCCACACACACACACACACACACACACACACATACACACACACACATAATACTCAATCTAAATATTTTCTGTTTCAGATCATAGAATATGCCAAAGATTTAAAGAATACCAAAGTTCACCACGCTGTTGTGTTTGTGATTTAGAAAAAAGGACAATAAAAGTGATGGCAACATGTCCTGGAGAGAGGACCCCACTCACATGTCGGGGGGGGGGGGTGTCCCAAGGACTGGATAACTAAATGTTCCAGTGACTTTGGGGAGCGACGTGTGGCTGGAGCCAGGGACTACCTCAGGATGTGTCCTAATTACAGTACATAAGACTTCTGGAGACCACTCTAACACACACACACACACTCTCTCTCTCTCTCTCTCTCTCTCTCTCTCTCTCTCTCTCTCTCTCTCTCTCTCTCTCTCTCTCTCTCTCTCTCTCTCTCTCTCTCTCTGACTTTAGGTCGTTGTCTCACACAAAGACAGGTTCAGGTGGGTCTTCCTACCTTCACAAGTTAAAACAAACCAATTCTCCCAAAACTCATCAAATAACTACTTGAAAAATATCATTTCAGGTCAGACAGCGGCTGACCTGCAGGCCACATTGCTGCCATATACAGATGACTGACTGGCTCCACAACTGAAGATATCTATGTCTTCAGAAATGCAACCGATAATGGGGTATTCTTAGTTCAATATCCGGATAACCAAGGTTGGGATCATCTTAAGGAGCGGATTATCCATAAACTGATCGGCTCGTTTACCAAAGTTAATGATAGGAACGTAAACAGTCCTTGTGAATTGCGTTCAAGGCAAAGGAAAACTCTGATGACGAGGCGAAGAATGAGAGAGGGAGAGGTAAGCGGGAGAGCGGTGGTGGTGGGAGAGAGGTATGATAGATAGACTAAATAGACACGGGAGATAGAGTATGGTGGGAGGGTGGGAGTCTCAGAGAGGCACTGTGGGAGGTGGTGAGAGAGAGAGAGAGAGAGAGAGAGAGAGAGAGAGAGAGAGAGAGAGAGAGAGAGAGAGAGAGAGAGAGAGAGAGAGAGAGAGAGAGAAATATGATAGAACTCAGAACCTTCAGGTAAGAGATTAGCTAGTGATAAGATTAGTTTGATATGAAAGTGTCCTTTGCCAGCCTGAGGGACTGGTGCTGGGGAACCCCCAGACCTGCAGAATGTGTCTCCATTAAGGTCTCGTGTCCTGCACACGGCTCATGCAGGTGGCAATGCAGAAGTCAACCGTCAGGAAAAGAAGAAATGGTATTTTCTTGACGGTCATATTATGACTAACAACATGTTGCACTTGTTCTTATGAGATCATATCTGTACATAACGCCAGAGTAACACTACAGATGGTTTACCAGAGTAACACTACAGATGGAGACCTTGTTAAGAAGATATGACTGTGATCAACATCATTACAGGACGTCGTAGACTGAAGTCAGAAGAGATGCATGTTTACTGAACAGTATAGGAGGATGGCATGAAGGGTGGCACAGGGTGGTATAAAGATCTTACACACACACACACACACACACACACACACACACACACAACATCACCACACTGTACGACGTATGGTCTCAGCTGGGAGGACGTGTCTGGCCTCCTGAGAGCTGCAAGAACCGTTAGAAGGGATCCCGGGGACAGGAAGGTAGGTAAGGTAAGGTGAAGTTAACAAGAGGGACTCACATGCTATACTGGGACGCAAGACTAACAAGAGGGACTCACATGCTATACTGGGACGCAAGACTAACCCAACACAAACTGCAGTTGGAAACTTTAATGCTATGGGAGTCAGCCAGCACCGGACGCACGCACCTCACACAAACCTAATTAACAAGTGATCGTATTTCCGTTTATTGTCTGCTTGTAATTCCCGACACACGACATTACTCTCACCCTCGTCAGTTCAACGTCCTGCTGGTTACTGCTCTACGGATGCTGTCTCTCCAGCAGTGGCGATGCTTCCTTGGACTGTCTTCAGTACCGTCACCATGCACGTGATTGGAACATGATGGCAATGTTCACCCTGGCACCTGACCTGACCTGGTCTTTGGTCACGTGATCAGATCTTCCAGAAGGCTAGCAAACCTGAACATCTGACCGTGTTATTGATGCAGGCGTCATTGATGACCTCTGGTATCACCACGACCATTGATTGGTCAGGCCAGGTCGTCAGTATAGGGGAGCGTGGGTCAATAATGACCCCTTAGTACCTACCCATAACTGGCGTCGACTCGGGGGGTCCCAAGGGTACAACCAGGAGTTGTGCTCGAACCTGTGACTTCAGGGTCTGAGGTAGAGGATCTAACTGATCAGCCAGTATCATGCCATGTAGAAAGTAACTGAACACAGATCACATCTAACCTTACGTGGTCGTAGTTACAACGATCTTGATTTGAAGACAATTTATCCCCTTGTGTTAACGGGACTTTTCTTAATAATGACAGCCCTTCACTCTCCTCACATTGTCGTCATGTGACCTATAAAGACGAAGGTAACAAGCTTTGACCCCGTTTCCTCGTTAAGACGGACCTTCATATTATTCTCCATCTATAGTTTCACCGCCAGAATGGTTCTAGAAATGTTAGTTTTCATTATTATGAGAATGAAAGAATGAATGGCGTGATAAGAGCAATCTGAACCCCACTAACCAGGCAGTCATGGCAATTTGCGATTAATGGGTGGAGCAATGGGGGAAAGAGGCCATTTTTCACTTGATGGGATCACATTCTTCTCAATCCATCTACACGAACCGATGTGAGGCTTCGTTGTGATACTTGCAATATCTATGAGGATTTCCGAGGCTGAGACTTACGCTCCTACCATCTTGGATATGTATTTAGCCATACCCACTGGTTTGTACAGGATGGAAATACATTGATAAAAGTAAAGATGAGAACACATTAACATCTTCATATAAAACCACACACACACACACACCAGCACACGTCTCTCATCTGGCCATAAGGGAACTTGTTCTCCTGGTGGTCTTTCTTCCCCACAGGACGACAACGTCGACCCAACAGACGAGAAATGTTTGGGTGTGGGGGAAGGTATTGGACCCCACACATTATGAGTGTGGGGGAAGGTATTGGACCCCACACATTATGAGTGTGGGGGAAGGTTGTGGACCCCACACAAGGTGGGTGTGGGGGAAGGTAGTGGATCCCACACAAGGTGAGTGTGGGGGAAGGTAGTGGATCCCACACAAGGTGAGTGTGGGGGAAGGTAGTGGATCCCACACAAGGTGAGTGTGGGGGAAGGTTGTGAACCCCACACAAGGTGGGTGTGGGGGAAGGTAGTGGATCCCACACAAGGTGTGTGTGGGGGAAGGTAGTGGATCCCACACAAGGTGAGTGTGGGGGAAGGTTGTGAACCCCACACAAGGTGGGTGTGGGGGAAGGTAGTGGATCCCACACAAGGTGAGTGTGGGGGAAGGTAATGGACCCCACACAGGGTGGGTGTGGGGGAAGGTAGTGAACCCCACACAGGGTGAGTGTGGGGGAAGGTAGTAACCCCACACAGGGTGGGTGTGGGGGAAGGTAGTGAACCCCACACAGGGTGGGTATGGGAGAGGGTAATGGACCCCACACATTATGAGTGTGGGGGAAGGTTGTGAACCCCACACAAGGTGGGTGTGGGGGAAGGTAATGGACCCCACACAGGGTGGGTGTGGGGGAAGGTAGTGAACCCCACACAGGGTGGGTATGGGAGAGGGTAATGGACCCCACACATTATGAGTGTGGGGGAAGGTTGTGAACCCCACACAAGGTGGGTGTGGGGGAAGGTAATGGACCCCACACAGGGTGGGTGTGGGGGAAGGTAGTGAACCCCACACAGGGTGGGTATGGGGGAAGGTAATGGACCCCACACAGGGTGGGTGTGGGGGAAGGTAGTAACCCCACACAGGGTGGGTGTGGGGGAAGGTAGTGGATCCCACACAAGGTGTGTGTGGGGGAAGATAGTGGATCCCACACAAGGTGTGTGTGGGGGAAGGTAGTGGATCCCACACAAGGTGTGTGTGGGGGAAGGTAGTGGATCCCACACAAGGTGTGTGTGGGGGAAGGTAGTGGATCCCACACAAGGTGTGTGTGGGGGAAGGTAGTGGATCCCACACAAGGTGTGTGTGGGGGAAGGTAGTGGATCCCACACAAGGTGTGTGTGGGGCATGACATTGTTCACCACACAGGATCATAGACTCAGCAAGACAATAAAGGACGCGGCACTCGACGCGGGAGGGTCCCTGGGTCTTTATCCTTCAAATGGTTTATTACCCGTCGGTAAACACTTGAGAAGTTCATCTGTTGCGTCATTGTGGACGGGAGAAGGAGGGCACTTCACATGGCTAATATTTC
This sequence comes from Panulirus ornatus, assembly GCF_036320965.1. Taxonomy (NCBI): domain Eukaryota; kingdom Metazoa; phylum Arthropoda; class Malacostraca; order Decapoda; family Palinuridae; genus Panulirus; species Panulirus ornatus. The sequence continues at coordinate 1,659,138 of NC_092239.1, forward strand.
TCTGTGTATGTCTAAATCAGTTGTCAGACTGTGTGGCAAGGAAGAGGAACGGTGGCTGATGTCAACATTACATCCTGCACTATAGAAAGATCCCCTGTTCAGAAACCATGATGATGATACATGTAGTTCTACAGGCTACAAGCAGCAGTGCCACCAGACCCCAGGACAACATCCAACAGTGCCACCAGACACCAGGACAACAGCCAACAGTGCCACCAGATGCCAGGACAACAGCCAACAGTGCCACCAGACCCCAGGACAACAGCCAACAGTGCCACCAGACCCCAGGACAACAGCCAACAGTGCCACCAGATGCCAGGAAAACAGCCAACAGTGCCACCATATGCCAGGACAACAGCCAACAGTGCCACCATATGCCAGGACAACAGCCAACAGTGCCACCAGACCCCAGGACAACAGCCAACAGTGCCACCAGATGCCAGGACAACAGCCAACAGTGCCACCAGATGCCAGGACAACAGCCAACAGTGCCACCAGATGCCAGGACAACAGCCAACAGTGCCACCAGATGCCAGGACTAGGCCTACAGCTACGTTGTGTAGTGTACAGGTTAAGTACACTGGGTAGGGCAGACCGAGACTGCTTAAGTGTACATCACAAAGGTCCTGACCTTCATAAAGGGAGCTACTGTATACTGTTAACTTCATGACCTACAGAAAACATTCCTCATTGTAGATCCTGAAGGTTTGGAAAAATCATTCATTAACGGTTAATCATACAGGTTATGGATGAATAGTTGTTTACATATGTAATTAACAGAGAAGTAATTATATCAAATATGTGATCAACAGTTACATAAAGTAAATGAATTTGATAAGGGATACTTCGATAATCACTTTCCTACGAGTTGTATAGCAAGAGTTAACTAACTATTCGTCAAATTGACAGGGAAGAATACACCTTAAATCATTCAAAATTTGATGTATAGATAGTCAGTAGTACAGAATCTCAAAACTTATGAAAATTATCCGCCTGAAGATATACAATACTTCTCATTTCTTCATTGATCGATTAGCTGTTGTGATAGAGTACTCCTGTTGCTGAAGATGATGATGGGAGTTTTGACAACAGTTGTAGAGGTACTACCTGTAGGAACGGTAGTAGCTGATGATATAGTTGTAGTTGTCATTGTACGGCCTGAAAACCCGACTTCGTTCACAAATCACGATCCCTTAATAAGGAAGGCCAATTCGTAGTGAACAGTTGCAGACTCGGTGTATAGTGCTGATCCACCTGGCAGATGATGGAGGCAAGTCTCCACATTATGTAGGATAACAAAGTACAACCATAAAATCCATTAGTTTGTCGAAATGCGTCCGTGAATAATAAAGTAATAATAATAATAATAATAATAATAGTAATAATAATAATGATAATAATACTAATAATAATAATAATAATAATAATAATAATAATAATAATAATAATAATAATAATAATAATAACAATAATAATAATAATGATAATGATAATAATAATGAAAATAATAATAATAATAATAATAATAATAATGATAATAATAATAATAATGAAAATAATAATAATAATAATAATGATAATAATAATACTAATAATAATAATAATAATAATAATAATAATAATAATAATAATAATAATAATAATAATGATAATGATAATAATAATGAAAATAATAATAATAA